>NC_026001.2:45745276-45960746 GCF_000442705.2 Elaeis guineensis | reverse complement strand
GATCCAGACAGATATCAACTCCCTTAACTATAGAAGTCACTGTTCCATTGCCATAATGCAGATTTTGATAAAATTCTCTAACCAGGTCTACAAAAGTAACTTCCTTGAGAGAGCAGTAAAAACCCTAACCCTGGTTTTTTATTTTTGTTCCAAAGGTGAAACCTTCTTTTTCAAAGAATCTAAAATCCACATTCTTTCCGGTTTCAACCTTCCTATCAGATAAAGGGATTTTGCTAGGGCTAAGGGGAGACTGAGAGGGACCTTGAGCTGATACAGAAGCCGAATGGGAGCAGTGGAGGACTGAGCAGCTTGCCTTTTCCTGTGGACGTTTTCTTCCAGCTCACGGATCGATTTTCTTCTTTGAGGGAGCTTCATCTTTGGAGCCATTCTCACCACAACAGCAGGCAGGGAGACTCGGAGGATCAAGTGGATGAGTAGAAGAAGGGTTACAAAAGGATGGAGAGGGATTTTGGCGGAGAGAAGAGGCAGTTTTGAGAAGAACGATGGAGGCTAGGGCACGCTCCAACCGCTTCAATCAAAGGAGAAAGATGTGAAAATCTCCTTTCCCAGGCGGTGATTTGTGGTGGAGAGGAGAAGGGAGAATATTCTTGAGCTAAATCCTTGGTTTTGGAGAGAATGAGGATGAGGATGACGGGTCTTGGAGGGAGGAAGACGAAGAGAATGAGTCGGCTCATGAACAGGCTTCAAGTTAAAAGGAAAGAGCCCGTGGGAAGTTGGCAATAATTTCAAGTATGCCATAGGGTCGACCCTAGGGGGTCGACTCATGAATCACAAAAATTCAGAAAAAATATGAATAAATTTCAAAAAAATTTAAAATTTTGGGAGAAGATATTTTGCTCAATGACAAGTTGTGAGAATGATAATCTTGAGCATTTAGGTCCAAGAGAGATGATGGAAATTGATCTCAAGTCAATTCCTTGGAAATGGAGAAACACTTAGGCATAAGGATCAAGAATTCCTAGATTTCTCCTAATTTCACAGAATCTATCCTCGCTAAGGGCCTTTGTAAAGATATCAGCTAATTGATTTTCAGTGCAAACATATTCAAGAATTATATTTTTGTTTTGAACATGTTCTCTTATAAAATGATGTCTTATTTCAATATGTTTGGACCTTGAGTGTTGAATTGGATTTTTAGATAGATTTATGGCACTTGTGTTGTCACATCTTATTGGTGTTTCATTAAGTTTGATTCCAAAGTCTTCGAGTTGTTGCTTAATCCACAAGATTTGAGCACAACAACTTCCGGCTGCAATGTATTCGGCCTCAGCCGTAGACAGTGCTACCGAATTTTGTTTCTTGCTAAACCAGGAGATTAGGTTAACTCCAAGAAATTGGCAAGTTCCACTTGTGCTTTTTCTATCTAATCTACATCCAGCAAAATCAGCATCTGAATATCCTAATAAATCAATTAGTGAGTCCTTAGAGTACCATAACCCTAGAGTTTGAGTACCATTCAAGTATCTAAGGATTCTTTTAACAGCATTCAAATGAGATTCTTTAGGATTAGATTGATATCTAGCACACAAACAAACACTAAACATGATATCAGGCCTACTTGCAGTTAAATATAATAGAGAGCCAATCATACCTCTATAGTATTTTAAGTCTACACATTTACCTTCATCATCCTTGTCAAGCTTACATGAGGGGCTCATGGGTGTGCCAATTGGTTTGGAGTTCTCCATTCCAAATCTTTTGAGTAGTTCCTTGGTGTACTTGCTTTGGGTGATGGAGATTCCTCTTTTGTTTGTTTGATTTGGAGTCCGAGGAAGAAGGTAAGTTCTCCCATCATGCTCATCTCGAACTCCCCCTGCATGAGCTTAGCAAAGTCTTGACAAAGAGATTCATTAGTAGACCCAAAAATTATGTCATCAACATAAATTTGTATTACTAACATATCATTTTGATTTCTTTTAATAAAGAGGGTTGTATCTACATTACCTCTTGAAAAACCATTATTTAGTAAAAATTTGCTTAGCCTATCATACCAAGCTCTAGGTGCTTGTTTTAATCCATATAAAGCTTTATTTAATTTAAAAACATGATTAGGAAAAGCATGATTTTCAAATCCTGGGGGTTGTTCTACATAGACTTCTTCAGCAATATATCCATTTAAAAATGCACTTTTGACATCCATTTGAAATAATTTGAATTTCATAAAGCAAGCATATGCAAGTAGAAGTCTAATGGCTTCTAATCTAGCAACAGGTGCAAAGGTCTCATCAAAATCAATTCCTTCTTCTTGATTATATCCTTTAGCAACCAATCTTGCTTTATTTCTATTACATTACCATGTTCATCTAATTTGTTCCTAAAGACCCATTTTGTGCCAATTATTGAATAATTTTTAGGTCTTGATACTAAAGTCCAAACATTATTTCTTTCAAATTGATTAAGTTCCTCTTGCATTGCATTAATCCAATTATGATCATTTTCAGCTTCTTCAATAGTTTTTGGTTCAAGATGAGATACAAAAGCACAATGATTAAATACATCTCTAAGTGAAGAACGAGTTTTTACCCCATGCATAGGATCACCAATAATCAACTCCTTAGGGTGATTGTGAACATACCTCCATTCCTTGGGTAGGTCATTTGTACCTTGAGGTTGTTCTTGAATTTCTTCACCTCTCTCATCTTGTTTGTCTTCTTGTTCCTCGTCCTCTTGAGTTGTTGAATCTTTCAGAGTGATCTCCTTCATTCCTTCTATTAGAGGATCTGCATCATCAACACCCTCATTCTTCCTTGAAGGAAGATCGTTAGATTCATCAAAAACAACATGAATGGACTCCTCTACTACTAAAGTTCTTTTGTTAAAAACTCTAAAAGCTTTACTAGTGGAGGAGTAACCAAGAAAGATTGCTTCATCTGATTTTGCATCAAATTTACCAAGTCTTTCTTTACCATTATTTAACACAAAACATCGGCAACCAAAAATATGAAAATATGCAATATTTGGTTTTCTTTCTTTCCAAAGTTCATAGGGGGTTTTCTTTAAAATTTGTCTAATCAAAGCACGATTTAAAATGTAACATGCTGTGTTAATTGCTTCCGCCCAAAAATATCTTGGAAGGTTGCTTTCACAAAGCATGGTACGGGCCATTTCTTCTAAGGTTCTATTTTTCCTTTCAACTACCCCATTTTGTTGGGGTGTCCTAGGAGCAGAGAAGTTATGGCCAATTCATTTTCATCACAAAAGTTTTCAAAGTCTTGATTTTCAAATTCAGTTCCATGATCGCTTCGAATATTTTGAATTGAAAATCCTTTTTCATTAGTGACTTTTCGGTAAAATTTAGTGAAAATATGAAAAGTTTCATCTTTGTGTGCTAAAAAGAAAACCAAGTAAAACGAGAGTAATCATCTATAATTACAAAACCATATCATTTTCCTCCTAGACTAGTGGTTCTAGTTGGTCCAAATAAGTCCATATGCAAAAGCTCTAAAGGTCTAGAAGTTGAAACAATATTTTTGGATTTAAATGAAACTCTTGTTTGTTTACCTAGTTGGCATGCATCACAAATTCTATCTTTTTCAAAATTCAGTTTAGGCAAGCCAAGAACTAATTCTTTCTTAATTAATTTTGAAAGAGAATGCATGCTAATGTGTGCAAGTCTACGATGCCAAAGCCAACTAGTCTCATTAACTTTAGCATTCAAGGATACTAGGCATTGCATGTTTATTTTGGCTAAATCATTTAAATCTACCATATAAACATTGCCATGTCTATGTCCAATAAATTTAATGCCATCGTTAATAGGACTAGTTACAATGCAAACAGATGATTCAAAAACAACTTTATACCCTTTATCACAAAATTGACTAATGCTTAGTAAATTATGCTTTAAACCATTAACTAGCAAAATATTTTCAATGTATTTGGAGGGAGTGATACCAATGTTACCTATACCGATGATCTTTCCTTTGCCATTATCTCCAAAGGTGACCATCCCTCCATCCTTAGCATCAAGCGTGATGAATTGTGATTCATCACCAGTCATGTGTCTCGAGCATCCACTGTCAAGATACCATTTCCTGTTTCCTCCTTGGGATGCTAGACACACCTGCAAGCAAAAGTCAAATTTTTGTTTTAGGTACCCAAGCTTTCTTGGGTCCTTTTTGGTTAGTCATAATGGTTCCTTTTGGAACCCATATTTTCTTTATAGTTGAGTTTGCAGATTTGTTAAAGAGGCAAGTGTATGACTTATGTCCTACTCTACCACATTTGAAACAAGTAATATTGGTAGACTTGTTACTTAAAGAGTTTACATAAATATTTTTCAGATATTTTTGTTTCTTCAAGGGGTTATAGCCAAGTCCAGCCTTATCATATACGGCTTTTTGATTATCAAGAATCATATTGAGTTTGTTTGAACTTAAGTGAACTTTTCTACTATTGGTTTCAGCTTGGCAATTTCATTCTTTAAGCTTTGATTTTCTTGAAGCAAGGTGGATTTTTCAATTGAAAAGTTTTCAGCTTGTTTCAATAAGGATTGATTTTTCAATTTTAGCTCTTTGTTCTTCATCCCTAGTTTCTTTAATTCATCAACTAAATCATAGAATGCTTCATGCAATTCTTCAAATGTAAAGTCACTAGGGGTTTCGAAAATTACCTCATTTTCGTGTGCCATAAGGCACAGGTTGGCTTGTTCGGTTGAGGTTTCCTCATCGGAGCTTGAGTCATCACTCGCACTCCATGTGGCCATCATGGCCTTCTTCTTGAACTTCTTGGGACCTTTCTTCAGTTGTGGACATTCGGATTTGAAGTGTCCCGGCTTCTTGCACTCGTAGCAGATAAGGGGTTGGTCTTTCTCTTTTTCTTTGCTTTGTTCCCCTTTTGTGAATGGCCTCTTCCTCATCCCTGTTTCCTTTTTCTCAAAAATTTCTTGAATCTTCGGGTGATGAGAGCCATCTCTTCATCCTGTTCTTCATCTTCAGTGTCATCAGTTTCTTCATCGGAGGAGCTGTGGATTTGAGGGCAATGGTTCTTTTCTTTTTGACTTCTTCCTCTTGATGTTGCTTCATGCTTAGCTCATGAGTCATCAAAGATCCAAGAAGCTCTTCTAGAGGTAGAGTGTTCAAGTCCTTGGCTTCTTGGATGGCAGTCACTTTGGCTTCCCAAGTTCTTGGCAAGGACCTGAGAATCTTTCTTACAAGCTCACTGTTAGTATAGGACTTACCAAGACTCTTTAAACCATTAATGATATCAGTAAAATGAGTAAACATTACAGTTATGGACTCATCATGCTCCATTTTAAACAATTCATATTTATGCACAAGCATGTTTATTTTAGACTCTTTTACTTGATTGGTTCCCTCATGGGTTACTTCTAACCTATCCCATATTTCTTTAGCAGATGAACAAGTAGAAATGCGATTAAATTCGTTTGCATCAAGAGCACAATAAAGTACATTCATTGCTTTAGCATTTAATTGGGCCATCTTCTTATCAACCTCATCCCATTCTTTCTCGGGTTTGGTTGATTCCTCACCATCTATAATTTTAGTGGGTGTGTGAGGACCGTTCACTATGATACTCCACATATCATAGTCGAGTGCTTGAATGAATATTTTCATCCGAGCTTTCCAATAGGTGTAATTAGACCCATTGAAAAGTGGAGGTCGGTTGGTGGATTGCCCCTCGGCAAGAGAAGTACCGACGTGGGTTGCCATAGATCTTTGGCTCTTTGATTGTTTAGATCAAAGAGGGCTAGAGCACCGGGCTCTGATACCACTTGTTGCCCAGCTATGCAACCCAAGAGGGGGGGTGAATTGGGTTTCTAAAAATTTTGAACTTAACTAATGACTTATGAAAAATATTTGTCAATAGCTAAATGAATGAGGAGAATAACCTTAATTCAAGATTAATTGCCAAAAGCAAGAATGCAAGGAAATAATGAAGAGTTAAAGAGAAGCAATTATGCACACCACAAACAAAAGGATTTATAGTGGTTCGGTGCCAACCTTGCACCTACATCCACTCCCCAAGCTCCTACTTGGGAATTCCAATCCACTAAACTTGTATTCAACCCGAATACAAACGTCGAAACTCCGACACTAGCTATCCCAAGCTAGTCCACTTATTTTCGGGTACAAGCCAACCCAATACACTCCGATTCTAGGTTCGGATCAACCTTCCTTATTTTGGAACCCTCCAAAACAAAAACAATCACTCAAACTGAGTAAAATAATTTATAGCACAAATAAGTACAAGAAAAGCTCCTTTAATGAGCGAATATAACTTTAAATACACTTTACTCAAGAGAAGAAGCCCCTTTTTGGATTTCCTCAAGGTGGATGGAGAATTGATTGAGCGCTTGAGGAGTTGGTAAGCTTGGATTGATGGCTTCTTGAAAGCTTTAAATGAGCTCTTGATTAGGGCTGAAAAGTTGGCTTGAGAAACCTTTTTCAAATTCTCTCTTTTGAATGCTCTTGAATGCTCTCTTGAATGCTCTTCTTTTTCTCTTTTTAATCTCTTGCTATCTCTTCTTGTTTCCCACCTTTTGAATCCTTTTATAGCTTTAAGAAATAGAGGAAAATATTCTAGGCTGAAAAAGAGCCGTTAGACCACATTAAATGAGCATTAAAAGCACTTAAAATGGGTTAAAAACTAGCCGTTGCGAAAAATCCATCACAGGGGTCGACTCATGAGTCGACTCATGCCTCAGGGGTCGACTCATGAGTCGACCTCTGTTGAAGAAACCAGAAAATAGGGTTCTTAATTTTTGGCCTAAAACTGCAGGGGTCGACTCATGAGTCGACTCATGCCTTGAGGGTCGACTCATGGGTCGACTCACAGGTTGTGCCAAGCCAAAAATTCTGCGTGCCAAACAGCTCATTGTGCCATGAGCTGACTCAATGAGTCGACTCATGGATTTCAAACATGCATAACTTCCAAAATACAAGTCCAAAAATAATAAAATTTTTGCCAATAGATCACAAATCTTTTATTCTACCAATTGATACTATCAAATCAGGGTTTTGGTAAAATTATGATTTTGCCCCTGAAGAGCAAAAAAACTTTTTCAAATGAAAATTATTGGTACCCCTTCAACTGCTTTGTAATCATCAAAATCAATCTAAGGAGCAACAATGGACTTTAGTGGATCCACCTGAGGGTATTGTACCCATTGGGTGTAAATGGATCTATAAAAAAAAATAGGTACTGATGGTAAAGTAGAGACCTATAAAGCTAGGCTTGTGGCTAAAGGTTATAGTCAGCATGAGGGCATTGACTATCCAAAAATCTTCTCACCCATAGCCATGCTGAAATCTATCCACCCTCTACTTGCTGTTGCAGCTTACTATGATTATGAAATCTGACAGATGGATGTAAAAATTGCCTTCCTAAATGAATATCTTAAGGAAGATATCTATATAGAGCAGCCTATGATTTTCACATCTGGTGAAGGTGATTACAATCTGCTAGCTGCAAAAGTTCATATACGGATTAAAGCAAGCTTTTCAGAGTTGGAATCATCATTTTGATGAAGCAATAAAATCATTTGATTTCATCAAAAATGAAGAAGAGCCATGTGTATACAAAAGTGTCATAATATTTTTCGTATTGTACATGGATGATATCCTCCTCATTGAGATTGATATTCCCATGCTGACTATAGTCAAAAAATGGTTGTCCAAAAAATTCTCCATGAAAGATATAGGAGAAGCATCCTATATTCTCGAAATAAAGATCTATAGGGATAGACCTAAACGGATGCTAGTCCTGTCACAAAAGCTGTAAATAGAGAAGATGCTGAAGAGGTTCAGCATGAAAAATTCTAAAAGAGAATTTTTACCTCTTAGGCATGGTATTAATCTTTTCAAGAGATGTGTCCGACCACATCTGAGAAAGTTCAGTGCATGAGTAGGATTCCTTATGCCTCCACCATAGGGAGCCTCATGTACGCCATACTATGTACTCAATCTGATATTGTCCTTGCTGTGAGTGTCATGAGTAGATATCAGTCAAATTCAGACAAGGAGAACTGGATAGCTATGAAGAATATCCTTAAGTACTTAAGAAGAACTAAAGATTTATTCTTGATCTTTGGAGGAGATTTTGAGTTGCAAGTTGAGGGGTATACTAACTCAGACTTCATGTCTGATCTTGATGATAGAAAGTTTACGATAAGATATGTATTCATTTGCAATGATGGCACAGTTAGTTGGAAGAGTTTCAAGTAACCCATCATAGTGGATTCGATCACAGAGGCTGAGTATGTCACTGCTTCGGATGCTGTAAAAGAAGGCTTCTGATTCAAGAAGTTCGTCACAAAATTTGAGGTTATGACATCAGATGCCATACCAATTTATTGCGATAACAATGAAGCATAGCACTTGCTAAGGAGCTGAGGTCTCATCAAAAATCAAAGCACATCGAATGGTGGTATCATATCATACATGACTATCTCGAAAAGAAATATATCGAGGTACAAAGAGTAGACTCTGTGACAATGTGGTAGACCCGTTGACAAAGCAGTTGAGCCAACCAAAAATGAAAGTCCACCTTGAGAAGATGGGACTTAGATTTGTGGCCAATTGGCTTTAGTCTAAGTGAGAGATTGTTAGATGTATGTCCTAGAAGTCAATATGGCTGATATATTGTAATAAATCTAGGATACAATTTTATACTTAATACATTGATATGATCAACAAAAGAGCAAGTTTATTTTTCACTCAAGTGTGATGTGCCCTTGAATCATCCATGAAATTAGCTATCGATACATATTCTCAAAGATTGAAGAATTAGAGATATGTATTTAATTCCTAAATACTTTCGATCATAAGATCATCATGAGGATGATGATCGATCTGGATAGATCAATGCACAGATCACTTCCTTCGAGATAGATAGATCTCGAGTCTACAGTATAGAGACACTAGATGACGAGTGTCGGTAGTTGTTAGAGAACAACTAGACTGAGTGTGACCATACGAGAGATCATTTGAATTTCTACTCGATCATCAGTGATCATCTCGATGCTTTAGTTGTGTGACTAGTCTTTTGATCTGAGTATGGTTGTTGAAGTTTGATTGACACATAAACATGGATCTCAATGAGCCCTTATAGTGGATATTAACGATAGTTGGTCTGCTGTAGGAATAGGGTATGCACCAAAATGAGATCTATCGATCTTGATAGAAAGAAGTAGTCTTATGAGATTTGAGAAGCTAAATTCAAGAATCTATGGACACAGTAGGGTGATTGATGGAAAAAAATTTTCATAGAAATCATATTTAGACTTGAGCTGATCGAATCTATCATATGACTGATGATCGAATCTATCATATGACCTGCTATCTAGTTGGGACTCATGATAGAGGGACTGAATCACATGTTAACTACACCTAGAGGTTCATTTCAGTTCTACTGGATTGTCACTACATACTGCAAGGTGCCACTGATGGATTGTGAGAGCTCACTAGGGTTGTTCTGGATCGACAATCCTTGATGAGTTAGAGTGAAATTGTTCCGACCCATTGAAAAGAGTTTCAATGATACTTTGATAGAGATTATTGTATATCTTACTATCAGATAGAATTGAACTTATGGTGTTATACAATAAAAAGATTAGGTCTGAAATTAGCAATTGAGATTATGAAATGTCAATTGGATTTAGAGAAATCCGATTGGGTTCAAGGTAACCTTAGTAGCACATGGTTGAACCCAATTTTTTTTTTACGTTTGGATTTTTTATTTGATAAGATAATTCAAACTTAATTATTTACTAATAATCTACATGAATTAGATTCATTGGACTTCAATTGTTGAGTGTCTAAGGTTCTAGATCAAATGAATTAAAGGTGCAAGTCCCTAATTAATATTCTTTGATAGTTATTCTTGGGCGCCACCTTAATTTGATCAAGTTGGACGGTCCCATGATTAGAGAGCTTATGGATCCCATATGGGGTGTATCTTGAGTGTATTTTGGGGTGCATTTATGTGGGTGCAAGGGCTCCAAGAGTTGGTGCCTAAAATAATTCCTAATGAAAGTTAAATAACTTAAGTTATTAGGAAACCTAATGCAAGTAGGATTTGTATTATGTGATTGAATAGGATTCAATCCTTATGTCTATTTAAAAAAACCTTTCCTAAGGTCCCTATAGCATCCAACTAGCAGTCCACACCCACCTTTGGAGATTCTCCATGCCCTCTCTTCCTCTCTCCCTCTCTTCTCCCTTGGTGTCCCACACGCCCCACTTTTTGGGGCATCCCAAGTTCTTCCACGCCCAAGCTATTGGGCGTCCCCTCCTTTGCTAGTTCCTAGTATTTGATAGCAAGACAAAGTAAGGGAGAAAGGCAAGAGAAGAAGAGAAGAAGAAGATTAAAGAAAGAGATCAAGAGTTGATCACGATCCAGGCTTCGTTCAGATTCAGCAGACTGAATTTTCTTAGAGAAGAAAATTCAACTTGAAGAGGGCTGTTCCAGGCTGATCCCGAGTAGATACCCGTAGAGCTCAGATACTTATGCGGCTAGAAGAAAATCTCTTCTTTTTCAGATCCAGATTTGAAGAAAGTAATTACGAAATAGGTATGCAATTTGATCACAATCTAAATTTCAGTATATGTCAATTTCAGCACATGAACTAGATCCTTTTGGTTTTATGTTTTTATGCATGCATGATTTAGATTAAAAGTGTTTTAATCTTGTATTCTACTATGGTATTTAGAAAATAAAATTTTGAAACACACATGCATGCCCCTAATCTCAAAATCCAACAAAAAATTCTCCCAATATCTTATATGAATTGGTAGCCTCTACCTCTAATTTGAGTAATTACCTTAATTTCTTAGTGGGTACTAGAATCTGCATAGACTGCATATAGGCCCGAGGAAAGCTCAGTCAACCTATATGCACGTATGGGTAGGTTCTCAATCAATTATTTCTTTAAATAATTTCTAGTAGTTAGTTTAGCCCCAGATTTTATTTCAGTAGGCGATGGGCCTCCACTGAAAGTCTCGATTAGGTCAAACCATTAACATGAACCTACTCAGTGATTCTAGCTAATAAATGATCAAGTCTGAGGATGATTCGATCAATCCAACCATCATCAGATAGTACAATAGAGTCATCATATGATAAATGATAATTCCACCATTCAGAGAGAACACCAGACGGATGGCGCTTGCAATGTCAATCAAAAATAATGGACCCATTACTATTCATCTTAATGGGAGGCTATGATCTAGTTATCACCATAACCAGCTCATTTTAGAGATTTAATAATTTAGAAGATTTAATTAATTTAAAGAAAAGAGAAGAAGAGATCAATCAGTGACCACAATCCTCCCACTGACTTCACCAAGTCATTGAATTGGATTAGGATCATGCTGGTTGAAATGGCACCTAGATAAGTTACACTTATCAATCTTAATGATATGGGTCAACTCAAATCACTTAGCGATCTAATCAAAATCTAATTCATCAAATTGGTCAGATAAGTGAGATCGATGGGAGGATCTGCTAAGCTTGCCTTAGATACCATCGAAATGGTCAGATAAGCTGCTCCCAATTAAAAACCACCGATCGAAATGCCAAACTTACCTTAGACACCAATTGATTAATTAATTTTAATTTGACCAACCTAATGATTTGAATTCAACCACTGAGCCACAATCAAGATCCATTTGATCTAATCAAAGACATGGACTTGACCATCTACAACTATCGTGTTGATTTTAGAGAAATCTTGATTTAATTTAATTTAACATTTGGTTAGATTTAATCAATTTCTATACATGGTCCATTAACTCTATAATTCTAACTTAGGTCTAACCCAATTAAGAGGACCTAATTTGAGCTAACCCATGCCTCCCATATTTTATGCGAATGACATTTGATTTTTAATTCATAATTCTAGATCTAATCAATTCTATAATTAATTTTTAATTAAGTTTCAGCATCAATATGGATTTAGATTTAGGTTTGAAATAATTTCAAATTTTTATTTTGTAAATAATGTACAACAAATTTTATGCAAAATTTTTTTGTTCTAAAATTGGGTCGACTCAATCCACATTGAGCTGGCTACATAAGGAGACTGGGTCAACTCAGTTTAAAACTGGATCGGCTCAGTAATTGTGCAAGCACAATTCAAGGAGTTTCGGATCTGAAAAGCTTACATAATCCTAAAATAAAATCAATCATAAATATCCTTTTAGATCATATTAAAATTTTTTATGATTTGAGATTTTATTTCTCATGATTAAAATAATTTTAATCATATAGATTAGATATTTTATTTTCAATATAATTTTGTATCACATACAACAGACCTAGGATTTCAAGATCTAGAGTTTTGCAGAAAAATAAGTTCTTCCTTTCGTGTTCTTCCTCATGGGATCTAATCACATGGCACTCCTACACGCCATAAGAGCATCTCATCGAATAAGAAGAGAGGGTCTTTAAACCCTTCCAGCTCTTATGATCGGACGACTTGGTGATAACCCAATACAAGTACTTGCTAATTGGATCATCTAATCTAATCACATATCATATATGCATGAATTTAGATCTAATCTAAATCACATCAGATCTGATCATAATTTTAGATAATATCTAAATCAAATCATAAATATCACATACAACACATGACATTAAATTTTATCAAAGATCAGCACAAACTAGGACAATCTATTCACTGTAAGGGGTAAACCCTACAACAGGATAACCTTATATCAGTTTGTACGATCAACCATTAATTAAATTCAAATCTAAGATATTACATATCAGATCTAGATAAAATTAAAATTTAGATTTAATATGCACATATAATATGTCATAATGAACCTAGGCTTTGATACCACTGTTGAAAAATATAGACAATTTCATGCACGTATTTCAAAAATTTTTAAAATAAAATACAGCAGAAGTCAACTAGATTAATCATATTAATCTAATATGTATATGATCTAATCATAAAATTAACTTACTCTAGATTCTATGATATGATATGTGGCATATAAAATCTAAAATAATCATATGATAAAATCTGCATGCATGGATGTAAGCAGTAGATCAAATCTACATCTACTTGAGTTCAGAACTTGATATCTGAGCATGGATAGATGATCGCTATAGCTGAGAGACATGATAAAGATGATTCTTGCTGATTACTGATAGCCACACACACGTTCGACCTCTACGAAAAGTCCACTCGAAGCTCTGATCTGATCAGTCTCCTCGGGAGTGCTAGCTCGCACGAAAATCTTCTCCTTAGCTGATCTGGATCCTTTCTTCAAATCTCTGAAATCTTTTTAAAGGTTGAAGATAGACTTCTAGAGGAGATGAAGAGGTAGAAGAAAGATGGAGAAGAAAATAATTTTTTTCTTATTTTTTCTCTCTTCCCAAACCCTTAGGATCAAAACCCAAGAAACTATGTTTTTGCACACACCCAAAGAGAAAGGACTCTCCTTCTCTTTTCACGCCATGAACCCATGCCCAAGGACTTCTCACCATGAAAGCCCTTTTCTCTGGCCTCTTACACGCATAAAACAAAAAATAAAACCCCTTTTTATTAGGCATGCAAGGAGTAGGGTGAAGAGTCCTAGAGATCATGGACTCATACAGATGTCGCTTCCCTTCACAATTCCATACCAATACATGCCCCAAAAAAATATGGGATGCCCCTTCCCATATTTTTTCATGGTAAATCAATTCTCTAACTAATTTTTTATGGTAAAAATCTTCTCAAAATATCACACACATAAGGAAAAAAAATAGGTTGGTGGCAAGGTTTTGTAGATAATGTCAAATATTATCTATATGGTATCTAATTCAAATCACATTTGAACATACCATTTAACACCAGATCTTTGCTAAATTTGGATGTGAGATAGAGAATGGAAAGAGCTCTTTGGTATAAAAATCTCATGCAAAAACTATTTGTGCATGAAGAAAAGTGGGCATTGAAAATTGGTGGCACAAGGGAGAAGAGTCCAATGCAATATAGACTCTTAATTTCCTTATTTGAATCCAAACCAAATCAGGTTTAGCCCAAATAAAATAGATAAAATCCAATCTAATTAGGTTCATAATTTTTTAACCAAATTTTAGTCAAATTAAAAATTGATTGAACCAAAGTCCTGATTAAATCAGGGATAATTCTCCCTTAGGATTAGATCATCTCATAACCTAATCAGGTCAAACCTAATTGAATCCAATTCAATTAGATTTTATTTAATCCTATTTGCTCAATCAAATTGAGCTAATCAGCAATCTAATTGCTAATTAATCTTTCATTAATTTACTAACACTTGGTGAATTAATTTATTACAATTTTTGCATAAGGTTAACCATCAATCAAATTGACGATTAAGCCCTTGAACAATTCTCAATCATTGATCAGCCACATGATCAGTCAGAAACTTCTTTTAAGTGTGACCCCATAGGTTTGAATCTAAGTCGATAGCACAGGAACACTTTTCTGAACCAATCGATGTAACCATCTAGCAATGATGACCCGACGTCCGGATAGATCGAATGATGGTGAAGCAACATTCAAGAACCTATTGGCATATGGTTACTGTATAATTCATCTCTTTGACCCTAATGCTCAAGGATAACCTAAGATTTAACTATCAATCCTAGATAAGTCATCCATATTATATTCCAATCTTTCAAAATCATCACATGGATTATCCGAGCTTAGATTTTGCGAAATTAAAATACATTGATATATTAACTCCTACAAATTCAGAGGGATCAATCCCATCTTGACTCATGCACTGACTTGATAAGTACTTGACTGCACTCAAAAATCTTTCGTCACTAAATTATAAACTCAGATAGTCTGACACTAAAGTACAGTGAGTTGCTTGCAAGTCACCATAGTAATCTCAGGTCAGAGAGACACTTATACCCACACCCTTCATGAGCTACCCTTGATAGCAGAGCACTCCACAGTTAATCACGTTCGGTGATGATATACTCCTACATCTCACCTGCATGCCATACCAGTGTCCCCACATCATTTGGTTATATGGATAACCAATGCATATGGCACACAATGATCTACACTTAATATCGCTATCGTCCTAATAATAGCATATCGTTTGGTCGCGAACCAGTTTAAGGACTATACGATAAATTTTTTTTATCGATCAAAGTAATTCTAAGGGCTTCATCACAACATCAAAGTTCATTAGAAGATGTAATCTTATGATGAAAAAAATCAAATAATTTTTATTATTTATCAATTCATATATATTTATAATTAGCACAATCATCAAACAATTGACTTTAGGAGATAATTTTCAACAATCCCTACACTGCAGACTCGAGACTCATCTACCCACAAGGGAGATGAACAATGCACCGATCTCGAATGGATTGATCACTGTCCTCCATGACAATCTATTGATCGAAAGTATTTAAAAATTAACCACTAATTAATATATATATTAAATTTTTAATATTTTAAGAATATATGAAAATCATCTTTGTTAATTTTTAGAATAAATCATGGACCACTAAATATGATTAGAATGAAAAAGTTCTTTATTAATAATAAAAATCTTACAAGTACAAGATTAAGCATTGAAATTATAAAATACGTCAGTCAACAATTAGCTTCTAGGGCACAAATCTAATAGTGGTGGTAACTAACTTCCAACAAATTTGAGAAGAAGAAGATAAAACTAACAAACTTGGCGCTAACCTTTGACACCAAGGAAGAAGATGCCGCCCACCTCTCTTCTAAATCCAAGGGAGGATGCCTAGAGAGAGGACGTGGGCTAGAGAGAGGAAGAGGAGGGGAGGCATTGGGCACAATAAGGGTGGCAGCAATGATGAGGAGATGTGTCATATAAAGAGAGATAGGGTTAGGGTCCTTTAAATAGACATCATAAGGATATCCTGATCAAATTAGGATCCCTCCTTCTAATCATATTAGAAGTCCGAACATAAAATCTCTTGGATCAAGTAAAATGGGGTGCCACCCATCCTTCACCCAGGCCATTGAATCAAATTCAATTAGCTTCAAATCAAGTATAGAAATTAGCTAAAACTTATCATATAAGTATTAAAAATAAATCTCAAAATCAATCGTCAGCCTGTTGATGGTTATGTTTATTACTGTAATTGTATATGAATTATTAAATTAATAAATATTATTTAATTTTTTCATCACTGTGTACATCTTATTTTGAACTCCTATTATGTGATAGAGTCCTTAGGACTATTTGATTCGATATAGGAGGATATATCATTTAATCCTTAAACTTTAAGTTCATGGCCAAATGATATACTATTATTAGGATGATAGCTATATCAAATATAGGTTATTATGTGCCATGTACATTGGTTGTCCTCCTAGCCAAGGAGTGTGGAGACACTGACACGGCATGCAAGTAAAATATAGGAGTACATCTTACTAAATGTGACCAACTGCTGAGCACTATGCTGTCAAGAATAGCTTGCGAAGGATATGGGTATAAGTGTCCCTCCAATCTGAGATCACTATGGTGACTTGCAAGCAACTCACTGTGCTTTGGTGTTGAACTACCTAAATTTTTAATATAACGATGAAAAATTTTTGGGCATAATCAAGTACTTGAGAAGTCAATGTGTGAGTCAAGATGGAATTGACCCCTCCGATTAAGTAGAAGTTAATGTTTCAATGTGTTTCAATTCAGTAAAACTCGATCGAGGTAATCCATATGATGAATTTTAAAAAATTAAAATATAATATGGATGATCATATCAGGGTTGACAGTTAAATCCTAGCTCACCTTGAGCATTCGGGTCAAAGAGATAAATTATACAGTAACCATATACCAATAGGTTCTTGAATGATGCTTTACAATCTTTCGACCTATCCGGACGTCAGATATCATTGCAAGATCGTCACTTTGATTGGTATAGAAAGATTGTTACTACCAACTTAGGTTCGAACCTATAGAGTCACACTCAAAAAAAATTTCTGACTGATCATATGGTTGATCGACGATTAAGAATTGTTCTAGGATAAAACAATCAATTCGATTGATGATTAACCCTGTACAAAAGTTGCAATAAATTACTTCGCTAATTGTTGATGAATTATAGAAAGATTGATTAGTAGTTAGATTACTAATTAGCTCAATTTGATTGAGCATTAAGGTTTGGATCAAATCTAATTGAATTGAACTCAATTTAGTTTGACCCGATTAGATTATGAGATGATCTAATCGCTAAGGGTGTTCGATTCCTGATTTGATTAGAACTTGAGCATGATTAATTTTTAATTTGATTAAAATTTAATTAAGACTATATGCTACCTAATTAAATTAGAATTAGTAATCCAATTGGGTCTAACCTAATTTGGTTGGGTTAAGAACCTAATTGGATGAAAAATCAATTAGAATTCAAATCCCTTATGCCTCCTTTCTCTGCGCCCTCTTATTCTTCATGCGAGAATTTTTTTTATGTAAATTTTTCACATGCTTAGAAGCTGTTCTATATTTGCATCTAATTTTTTTTTGAATTAAAATTGGTTGGTTTAAATTTCAGTTCAAATGTGTTTGAATTTGAATGAAAACCTAGAGTCCAAATTGAGTTAAACTCTTCTCTTTATGCCACCACCTTTCTCCATGCATAAAGTATTTTTGCATAAAATTTTTTATGCCATTCTGATGTTGGTCAGTCTCTCTCTAAGTTCATAATATAATGATAAAATTTAGTTTAAAATTTAATTCAAATTTGATTTGAATTGATGATAAGGATCAACCAACGTTTGAAATTGAACCGAAACTACCTCTTCCTTATCCTTATCTTCCACCAAACGTCACCCTTAAGAAGGGATCAGTTTTGTGTGAGAAAAGAAGTAATTTTTGGCATGAGAAACTTTAGAGTTGGGTGTGAAAAATTGAGAGTGGGTTGGGCTTCCATGCATGAGAAACAGAGGAAGTGATCTTCCTCTTGGGCGTGAGGTGTAGGGTCTAGGATTTCAACTCTAGATTTTGTAAGAAGAAAAATACAAGAGTAAGTCTTGTTCAATCTCTCACCACACCATCTCTTTGTAAAAATTCATCTTCTGATCTGAAGCAGTCCAGGAGATCCGAAGAAAAGAGTATGGATCAGCCATCTAGACCCTTCGACGCGAGCTAGCACTCCCACGAAGAAATATCCGATCAGGACTTCGAGTGGATGATCTGTAGAAGCTGAATGATCTATGTGGCTATTCAACATCAGTGAATGCTTTGTACATGCCTACTAGTAGTGGGTATCATCGATCTATAAAAAGATGATGAGTTCTGAACTCAATCGATGTGATCTAAAGGTTAGATCAGATTCAGGGCATCAATGTGATCATGCAGTTTTTGTTTTATATCAGATTTATATGTAAATTTTTTATATCATAAATCTTTAATGATAGTTTAGATCTAATCTAAGGCATATTTAGAAGATTAAAATATTTAATCTTTTATTTTATTACTATAAAATTTTAAAAATACATGCTCTGAACTATCCATTTTTTCTTCAAATGGTATCAGAGCCCGAATTCTTATGACATGATATTTTTGCATATAATCTGATATTATATGTATTTAGATCTATAATTTAATTTAGATTAGATTTGATATATGATATTTAGATCTAAAATTAATTATAGATCTGATCACATAAACTGATATAAGGTTGTCCTGCTGTAAGATTTACACTTTAGAGTACAAAGATTGTCCTAATCTGTGCTGATCTTTATAAAATTTTATTTTAATTATTTAGATCATATCTAAATAATTAATTTAAAATCTGAGTAGTATATAGTAATCTGATTGGATAGATCCTCCTAGCCATTCAGTCATAGAAGAAATCAGAGTTTCGCAATCTTATTTATCCATTCGATAGGATCTCCCATGACGTGTTGGGGTGCTGTACGATCTTTTCCATAATGATGAATAATGAAAAAAATTTAAAACTTTATTTTAAATCTAAATAATATATATTAGATATGTAATTAAGATTTTATCATTAGATGATTGATTGTAAAAATATTTTATAAAATTAAAAATTATTTTCAAATATCGAACCCAAATCCATATCAGCCCAAAACTTAATTGAGAATTAAGCGATCTAGATTTGAGAATCAAAGATCTAAGATATTAATTTCATAATTTATGGGTTAATGGGTTAGCTCGAGTCAAGTCCATTTAACTAGGTTAGACCTAGGGTTAGAAATCATTGATAATGGACCATGCTAGTAATTGATCAAATCTAATTAAAAATTAATTCTGATTGGATCAATTTTTTATCTTGATCAATTTCAATAGTTATAGTTGATCAAGTCCATATCTTTGATTAGACCAATATGGACTTTGATCATAGCTTTGTGGTCGAATTCAAGTCTATAAGTTGATCAAATTGAAAATGACTAACTAGTTGGTGTTTAATGTAAGCATGACAGTTTTGATCGATGGTCATTAATTGGGAGCTACTCGCATAAATTGAATCTGTGTCGAGTTAATGGCATATCCCATCCATCGATCTCATTTATCTAGCCAACATGGTGAATCATATTTTGATCAGATCACTTAATGATTGGGGTTGACCCACGCTAACTAGAAAATCAGTATAACTGATTTAGATGCCCCTAGTTCAACTTGTCTTGAGTCCTCTTCATGAGTTGGTGATGTCAGTGGAAAGATTTGTGACTCATTAGCTGGATCGATTTATGCCTAATCTTCTTTAATCTGACTTGGTGAAGTCAGTGGGAGGATTAAGATTAACTAGTCAAGTCTTTTCTCATCTCTCAATTCAACTAATTAAATCCTCTAAAATTGTTAGGTCCCTAAAATGAAATAGTTATGGTGATAACTAGATCATAGCCTCCCATTAAGTTAGATGATAATGAGTCCAACAGTTTAGATGATCATTGGAAGTGCCACGCGCCTGGTACTCATCTGGCTGTTGGAATTATCATTTATAATATATTGATTTAGTTGTGTCTTTCTAATGATAGTCAGGTTGGCCGAGCCACACTCAGATCAAGTCACTTGTTTGTTAGATATACTAAATTTTGGTATGTTAATAGTTGGACCTAATCAAAACTTTCAGTGGAGGCACCACACGCCTACTGAAGAGGTGTCTGGGGCAAAATTGAATGCTAAAAATTGTTTGGTGAAACAATTGATTAAGAACCTACGTATGGGTATACAAGGGTTGGACGAGCCACACGTGGGTCAGTGTGCAGCCATGTGGATTCTAATATCCACTAAGAAATTAGTGTAATTTTTCGAATTAGAGGTAGAGGCTATCAATTCAAATAAAATAGTGAGAGAACCTTGAGACTAAAATTTATATCTTTAGGCTTAATCAATTCATATACTAATTAGATTTTATTTTTTTTTTACAGTTATGGCCACCACCTTATCACTTCGATCACTATTAGATAGTGATAAATTGATGGGATCAAATTTTGATAGCTGATATTGAAAGCTCAAAATAATCTTGGAGCACGAACAGATCTTGTATGTATTGATAGATTCGGCATCTGAGGAACCAGCTCCGAATGCGGTAGCACGATCAGAGACACTTATCAGAAGTGGCTCAACAATCGAACTACGGTTTGTTGTATTATATTGGCAGCAATGAATGATGAGTTTAGCCATCATTTTGAGAATGCTCAGCCATAAGATATGTTGCAAATATTGAACGAGTCCTTTGGCACACCCGACGATGTTGAGAGGCACAAAACTAGTTGTGCCATCTTCAACGCTTGAATGAGGGAATGAGCGTTAATCACCAATTATGTATTGTACATGATCGAGATGATTGAGTGCTTAAGCAAACTCAACTTTTTCGTGCATGAGCAGCTGGAGAAAGATGCCATTCTAAATTTTCTATCCAAATCCTACCTTTCTTTTCTTAATCATTTTTGAATGACAAAGCCTGCAGTCAATTACCATGGTTTGCTGGGTTTCCTATAGAACTTTGAGAATCACTAGCTCCACAAGGAGTCGGTGAATGTTGTGGGAGGATCTTCTTCTGGATGTCGACCCTTTAAGAAAGAGAAGAAGAACAAGAAGAATAAGAAAAGGGTGCAAAGTGCAGGGGCATCCAAGCCAGGTCAGACCAAGAAATTCAAATCCGATCAGAGTCAGATGGAGTGCTTCTACTGCAAGAAGCAAGGCACTGGAAGAAGAATTATCCTCAGTACATTGCCTGTCTGGATCCAACAGGCTGAGAAAGAAGCAAGTTATTGCTGGACAAGGTAATTATATGATAACACCTTATAATTTTTAATTTATAATTCTACTATCTGGATATTAGATATCAAAAGTCCTTTTAATATTTGCAATTCGTTACAGGATCTGCAGGTCAGTAGGAGACTTGAAAAAGGCAAAGATTCCTCAATGTTGGAGATGAAAGATCAGTTTTAGTTCTAGCATTAGAGATTATTAAGCTTGTATTCAAATCGAATATAATTATTCTTAGTGAATGTCACTTTTGTCTTTCTTTTTATTGAACATTATTTTTGTAGGCCTCTTAATCATATACGATTATGAAATTTTAATAAAAAAATAATTTTAATATCATTATGAATGGTACTAGTGTGATGAATGGACAGCTGAATAATAAAATTTATATTTTATATAATCTGTTAGTGTAATATACACGTCCAGCAAACATCTTAGAATTAGTGATATCTCCGATATCTACCTTTGGCACTGTCATTTAGGTCATGTTAACAAGAACAGAATAAACAGGTTGACATAAGGGAGAATTTTTAAAGTCAGTGATTGTGAATCACTTCTAACTGTGAGTCCTATTTTTGAAAAAAATGACCAAGTCACCTCTTACTGAAAAAGGTGAGCGAGCCAGTGAAGTTCTAAGTCTGATATATACTGATGTATATGAACCGATGAACACTAGTGCCAGAGATGGATATTATTATTTCATTATGTTTACAGATGATCTATCGAGGTATGGGCATGTCTACTTAATGACACATAAGTCAGAATCATTTGAAATATTCAAACAATTCTATAATGAAGTAAAAAAATAAACTGAGAAGAGTATTAAAGCTTTTCAGTCCGATCGAGGAGGTGAATATCTCTCCAATGAGTTTCTGACATACTTAGAAGAGAATGGAATTCTCTCATAATAGATTTCTCCTAAACACCATAGCATAATGGTGTATCAGAAAGGAAGAATCGAATCCTGTTAGATATGGTTCGATCCACGATGGGCTTTGTAAGTCTGTCAATCTTTTTTTGGAGATATGCACTCAAGTCACTTGTTATATTTAAAATAAAATTTTGAGTAAGTCCATAAGTAAAACACCACATGAGATGTAGACAGGGCGTAAGCCAGCACTCTCTCACCTTAGGGTTTGGGGATGTCTGGCTTATGTCAAATGTTTGAAAACTGACAAGCTTGGACCTAAGTCTGATATATGTCTATTTGTAGGGTACCTAAAAGAGATCAAGAGAGATTACTTCTACCTTGCTGATGAACAGAAGGTGTTCGTCAGCAATAGGACAGTCTTTCTAGAAAAAAAATTTTTTAGGGAAGGAACTAATACCTCAAAGATTGAACTTGATGAAGTTCGATCGATAGAAGAACCGACACAATATAGTAAACTCATACAGTCAGACTTGATTAGATCAAATTCAAAACCTATTATAAAAATATCTTTAAGGAGATCTGATAGAGTACCACATCAATCGGATAAATACTATGATTTCTTGATCTAGAATGGTAATCCAGTTGAACTCGATGAGAACAATAAGGATCCGATCAGCTATATGGATGCGATGCAGAAGACTGACTCCAATAAATGGCTGAAAGTCATAAAATCCAAAATGGAGTCCATAAAAGTCAACAATGTATGGACATTGATTGACCCACCTAAAGGGATAAAACCCATCAGGTGTAAATGAATCTTCAAAAAGAAGAGAGGTGCAGATAAGAATGTGGAGATCTATAAAGCTCGTCTGGTTGCCAAGGGTTACCGTCAGTGATATGGAATTAACTATGGCGAGATATTTTCTCTTGTGGCAATGCTCAAGTCCATTCGAATCATACTTGCGATAGCAACACATCTGGACTATGAAATCTGACCAATGGATGTGAAAATAGCCTTCCTAAATGAAGAGCCAGAAGAAGAGATGTATATGATACAACCTGAAGGTTTCATATCTACAAATGAGTCTAAGGTGTGCAAGCTTCAAAGGTCCATTTATGGACTTAAGCAGGCATCTCGAAGTTGGAACATGTAATTTGATAAAGTAATCAAAACGTATGGCTTCATTAAGAATGAAGAGAAACCCTACATATATAAGTAGGTTAATAACTCGTGATAGTATTTCTTATTTTGTATGTGGATGACATTCTCTTAATCGAAAATGACATTCCTGCATTACAGAAAATAAAATTTAGTTGTCATCACAGTTCTCCATGAAGGACTTGAAAGAAGCATCCTTCATCCTTGGGATAAAGATCTATAGAGATAGATCTAAAAAATTATTATGATTATCCCAATCGACGTACATTGATACTGTGCTGAAAGGTTCAGCATGAAGAATTCTAAGAAAAATTATCTTTTGATAGGCCAAAAAATTTTTTTCTCGAAGAGTGATTGTCCAACAATTCCTCAAAAGAGAGAGCATATGAGTAGAATGCTATATGAGTGAGATCTATTATGTATGCCATGACATGTACGCGATCGAATGTGGCATACTCACTAGGGTAGTGAGCAGATACCAGCCCGATCTAGATGAGAATCACTGAAAGATCGTAAATACCATCCTTAAGTATTTAAGAAATACTAAGAACCAGTGGCTTATATATGGAGAATCTGACTTAAAACTTATGGGGTTTACAGACTCCAGTTTTCAGTCAGATCATAACGACAGTAAGAACGTGTCAGAATATATTTATATCCTGAATGGTGGAGCAATCTACTGGAAAAATTTTAAACAACACACTGTGGCCGACTCTACTTATGAGATGAAATATATCGCAGCATCTGATGCTGCAAAGAAGCTGTATGGTTATGAAAATTCATCAACGAGATCAGAGTGGCACCCTCCCTTGATGGCCCCATCTTGTTGTACTGCGACAGCACTGGCGCCATTGCTCAAGCAAAGGAATCGAAGTCACATCAGTAGATTAAGCATATTCTGTATCGCTACCATCTGGTTTGAAAGATCATGGATCGAGATAACGTCGAGCTTCAGAAGATCGACAGAAAGGAGAACCTGGCTGACCCATTTACTAAAGCCCTCGATGTTAAGGAGTTCGAAGACTATAAATCAAAAATAGATATACGATACTGTATCGATTGATTTTAGTCCAAATGAGAGTTGTTGGAAATTGTGTCCCAAAATCAATCGTCAGCTTGCTGATGGTTATGCTTTTTATTATAATTATATATAATTATTAAATTAACAAATATTATTTAATTTTTTTATCACTATGTATATCTTATTTTGAACTCCTGTTATGTGATGAAGTCCTTAGGACTATTTGATTTGATATAAGAGGATATATCATTTAGTCTTTAAACTTTAAGTTCACAATCAAATGATATACTATTATTAAAATGATAACTATATCAAGTATAGATCGTTGTGTGCCATGTACGTAGGTTATCCTCTTAACTAAGAAGTGTGGAAACACTGGCAAGCAGGCAAGTGAGATGTAGGAGTACATCTCACTGAACGTGACCAACTGCTGAGCACTGTGCTGTCAAGAGTAGCTTGCAAAGGATATGGATATTATTGTCCCTTCAAACTGAGATCACTACGGTGACTTGCAAGCAACTCACTGTGCTTTGATGCCAGACTATCTGAATTTTTAATTCAGTGATGAAAGATTTTTGGGCACAGTCAGTACTTGAGAAGTTGGTGTATGAGTCAAGATGGAATTGACCCCTCCAAATAAGTAGGAGTTAATATATCAGTGTGTTTCAATTCAGTAAAACCTCGGTCGGAGTAATCATGTGATGAATTTTAAAAAATTGAAATGCAATATGGATGACTATATCAAAGTTGACAGTTAAACCCTAGATCACCTTGAGTATTTAGATCAAAAAAATGAATTATACGATAACCATATGCCAATAGATTTTTGAATGATGCTTTGCAATCTTTCGATCTATCTGGATGTCCGGTATCATTGCTAGATGGTTACTTTGATTAGTATAGAAAGATTATTTCTATACTATTAACTTAGGTTCGAACCTATGGGGTCATACTCAAAAGAAGTTTCTGACTGATCATATGGCTGATCGATGATTAAGAATCATTTTAGGATAAAACAGTCAATTCGATTGACAATTAACCCTATGCAAAAGTTACAATAAATCAATTCGCTAATTATTGATAAATTAAAAAAAGATTGATTAGTAATTAGATTATAATTAGCTTAATTTGATTGAGCATTGAGGTTTGGATCAAATCTAATTGAATTGGATTCAATTTGGTTTGATCCAATTAGGTTATGAGATGATCTAATCGCTAAGGGTGTCGATTCTTGATTTGATTAGGACTTGAGCATAATTAATTTTTGATTTGATTAAAATTTAATCAAGACTATATACTATCTAATTAGATTAGGTTTAGTGATCCAATTGGATCTAACCTAATTCGGTTGGATTAAGAACCTAATTAGATGAGAAATCAATTCGAATTCAAATTTTTTGTGCCTCCTTTCTCTGCACCCTCTTATTCTTCATGCAAGAATTTTTTTTACGTGAATTTTTCTCATACCTAGAAGCCATTCTACATCCACATCTATTTTTTTTTTAAATTAAAAATTGGTTGGTTTAAATTTGAGTTCAAATGAGTTTGAATTTGAATAAAATCTAGAGTCCACATTGAGTTGGACTCTTCTCTTCACGCCACCACCTTTCTCCACACATAAAGTATTTTTACATGAATTTTTTTATGCCATTTTGATATTGGTTAGCCTCTCTCTGAGTTCATAAGATAAGAATAAAATTTGATTCAAAATTTAATTTAAATTTGATTTGAATTGGTGATAAAGATCAACTAATATTTAAAATTAAACCGAAACTACCTCTTTCTTATCCTTATCTTCCATGGGATGCCACCCTTAAGAAGGGATCAGTTTGTGTGAGAAAAGAAGTGATTTTTGGCATGAGAAACTTTAGGGTTGGGGCATGAAAAGTTGAGAGTGGGTTGGGCTTCCATGCATGAGAAACAGAGGAAGTGATCTTCCTCTTGGGCGTGAGGTGTAGGATCTAGGATTTCAACTCTAGATTTTGTGAGAAAAAAAATACAAGAGTGAGTCTTGTTCAATCTTCCACACCACCACCTCCTTGTAAAGCTTCATCTTCTAATTCGAAAGAGTTCGGGAGATCCAAAGAAAGGAGCTTGGATCAGCCATCTAGAGCCTTCGATGCGAGCTAGCACTCTCGTGAAGGAAGATCCGATCAGGGCTTCGAGTGGATGATCTGTAGAGATCGGATGATCTGTGTGACTGCTCAGCATCAGCGAGAGTTTTATACCATGCCTACCAGTAGTGGAGATCATCGATCCACAAAAAAGTGATGAGTTCTGAACTCAATCGATGTGATTTAAAGGTTAGATCAAATTCAAGGCATCAATGTGATTGATGCAATTTTTTATTTTATATCAGATTTTATATATAAATTTTTTATATTATAGATCCTGAATAGTAGTTTAAATTTGATCTAAGATATGTTTAGAAGATTAAAGTGTTTAATCTTTTATTTTTTTACTATAAAATTTTAAAAATATATATTTTAAACTATCCATTTTTTCTTTAATAAGCAAACCAACCACGAGAGGAATTGGGTTCACCCAGATGCTAACAAGATTAACATGAACTCAATAAAATTTTTCTAAATCCATTGGTACTTCATAAATCTAATTTTAACCAACCCAGATCTTCTCCCTTTATGTGTGACCCCATAGGTTTAATTTTGTCTGGTAGTGAGACATACCATGATCTCTATCATAAGTATCACTGAAATTTTTTTTAGTAGATCAGAACAATTTCACTCTAACTTGATAAGAATCATTGATCTAGAACGATCCTATTAAGCTCTCACACTCCATCTGTAACATCTAGCAATATGTAGTGACAATCTAGTAGAACCGAAATAGAACATCTAGGTATAGTTAATATGTAATACAGTCCCTCTACCGTGAGTTCCAACTAGATGGCAGATCATGGATAAATCGTCAAACCTCATCATCAGTCATATGATAAATCCGATCAGCTCAAGTCTAATAGTGATTTTAAATAAAAAATTTTTTCATTAATCACACTACTATGGCTATAGACTTATGGACTCAGCTTCTCAAATCTTATAGGACTACTCCTCCTTATCAAGATCGATAGATCCCATCTAGAAGTATATGTTGCTCTCATAGCTCAACCAACTGAAATCAACATCCACTATAAAAACTTCTAATTGAGATAATGCTTATATGTAGTCAAACTACAGTAATCATACTATGAGCAACTGTGACATCGTAGGTCAAAAGATCAGTCACATAACTACAACATCGAGATGATCACTGACGATTGGATAGAAATTTATGTAATCTCTCGTATGGTCATACTTAGTACTAGTTGTTCTCTAACAACTATCCGTACTCATCGCTTAGTATCTCTACACCATAGACTAGAGACTCATCTATCATGAAAGAAGTGAATCATGCATCGATCTATCTGGATGGATCACCATCTTCATGATAATTCTATGACCAGAAGCAATTTAGGAATCGATTATACGTGCCTCTAATTCTCAACACTTGAGAATATATATCATAACATCAATTCTATGAATGATTCAAGGATACATAATACTTGAATGAAAAAAAAACTTATCTTTTATTGATTAAATTAATAGTTTAAATATAAATTTATATCATAAAATAAATAATATGTCAGTCAATAATTGACTTTTAGGACATACATCTAATAAGAGAATTTCTATATAGGCAAGAATACGACAAACAAGCTATAGTTGAAAAAGCCATTGTACAGCTTGAGGATGCCCAAGAGGAGAGACTTGATTGCTCATATCCAGAAATTCAATCAAGTGTACTCGGATCTTATGAGCCTTGATGTGAGGATAAATGAAGAGGATAGGGCTCTCCTACTATTGTATTCGCTCCCAGTTTCATATGATGGTCTCATTACAACTTTGGTGTATGGGAGAGAGACCCTGAACTTCGAAGAGATGGTTGGAGTTCTCAAGTCAAATGAGCAGCGAAAAAAGCTATGTAAAGGAAGTTCAAATTTAGAGGTTCTTGTTGTAAATGAGAGGCAAGGGAGGCCTAAAAAAAGAGCTTGAGGCAAGTCTAAGGCTAGGTCAAAGTCTCAAAGCAACAAAAGTTTTGAAAGTGCTACAAATGTCATCAACTTGATCATCTGAAGAGGAATTGCCCACTTCTGAAGAATGAGAAAGGGAAGGGCTTTTCTAAGGATGGTTCAACCAGCAAGAGTGGTGCACATTCATCTGAGGATAATGGAGATGATTTACTGATTGTATCAGATGAGACCACAGAGTATGATAGCCATTGGATACTAGATTTAGCATGTTCCTACCACTACACGTCACATTAGGAGTGGTTTGCTTCTTATGAGAAATTTGATGGAGGAAGTGTGAGCTTTGGACATGATCATCCATATAAAATTGGTGGTGTGGAGACCACTAAGATGAGGATGTATGATGGAGTCATACAGACACTCACCAATATCAAGCATGTATCAGAGCTGAAGAAGAACCTAATCTCTGTGGGTTATTTGTAGAAGCAGGGGTATGCTTTTGGTAGCCAACTGGACAATAGAGGAATAACTAGCCTACCAGCTATAGCACTATCGGATGAGGCATATGAGTGACAGAGGGCTCACTAAATTAAGTAAGAAGGGTCTGATTCCAACACTTAAAAAGAAGAGAAACAACCTATGTGAACCTTGTATCTGCAGCAAACAGCATAGGGTAAGATTTGCCAATAGTACCAAGCAGAGTGAAGGTGTTTTGGAGCTAGTTCACTCGTATGTATAGGGATCGACGTCTATTTCAGCCAGGCATGGAGCAAGATACTTTGTTACTTTTATAGATGATTTCCCCAGGAGAGTATAGGTGTATCATATCAGAGAAACATCAAAGATATTTGCTCGGTTCAAAGCCTGGAGAGTCGAAGTTGAAGGAGACAGGGTAGCCAGTGAAGTGCCTGAGGTCTGATAATGGAGGAAAGTACACCAGCTTTGACTTTAGAAGCTACTGTGAGGAGAATGGGATCAAATGCTAGTTCACAGTGAAGATGACTCCCCAACAAAATGGTGTAGCTAAGACAATGAACAGGATATTGATAGAGAAAGTCAGGAGCTTGAGGCTACAAGCATCACTGCTCAAGATTTTTTGAGATGATGCTTTAACTTTTTCATGTTTTCTTGTTAACAGGTCTCCCCATAGAAAACTCAATGGAGAAATTTCAGAAGAGGTCTGGAGTGGAAAGAAGATGAAGCTTGACCACCTGAAGGTTTTTTGCTACCCAGCCTATGCATTAGTGGAGGGAACCAAAAGGAGCAAGTTGGATCCAAAGTCACAAAAGCTGATCTTCATCAGGTATCCACAAGGCATGAAGGGTTACCTACTAGTGGATCCTCATTCTCAGAGGTCGACAATCAATAGAAATATCATATTTGATGAGAAGAGCATTTTGAAGAAGTCGGAAGGTGAGGATGGAGCTGAAAAGGCTACACAGGATAGTAGTTGGCAGCACTCGCATACAGATGATGTGCCATCAGTTTCCACCTCTAATCATGTTCATTTTGAGGTGGAGATGAGCAGGCATGTTTCCACACATGTGGAAGATCAGCGAGGAGGGCCATCTATCTGAAAGAAGGTGCAGAGCTGTGACATACAGCAGACTTGTAGGACAGCACAAGAGGAGTGGCACTAACAAACCGAAGTGCACCATCCGCAAACTAGTGCGGTATGGCATTGATGAGACCATCTCATATGCTCTCATCAGTGCTAATGGAGATCTAGAGATATTTGAGGAGGCCATGGAGAGTTCGGATCGGGAGTCATAGATGCAAGCCATGATGGAGGAGAAGGTCTGTCTACTCAGGAGATCCCTCTACGGTCTGAAGCAATCACCCCACAGTGGTACAAAAGGTTTGATGCCTTTATTTTGAGCCTTAGATTTCATAGATGTGAACATGATAGTTGTGTCTATGTTAGAGATATGGATAAGGATGATGCTCTATACTTGCTTCTGTATGTGGATGATATGCTCATTACCAGTAGGAGTGCCAAAGCAGTAGATGAGCTGAAAACTGCTTTGTCTTCGGAGTTTGAGATGAAGGACTTGGGCCTAGCTAGGAAGATACTTGGCATGAAAATTTACAGAGATAGAAGCCAAGGTGTTCTCCATCCGTCACTTGGAGGTTATATTCAGAAGGTATTGGACAAGTTTGGGATTGACAAGGCCAAACCAATTGGAAAACATTTGGCTAGTCACATGACTCTTTCGAAGCAGCAGTGTCTCAAGATAAAGAAAAAAGAGTACATGGATAGAGTTCCCTATGCCAGTGCCGTGGGGAGTGTGATGTATACTATGCAGACCCGACATAGTATATGCAGTGAGCCAAGTGAGCAGATACCTGGCCAACACTGGAAAAGAGCATTGGAGGCACTAAAGTGAGTTCTTCAGTATCTACGAGGAACCCAAAGCCTTGGTCTAACTTTTGGGCAACAAGAAGGACCTGGGAGGACTTCTAATGATTTAGGTGATGTTTCAGGTCCTCTGGAAGGTTTTGTGGATGTTGACTATGTAAGTGATCGGGACACGAGGAGGTCCACTACTAGCTATGTTTCCAGTATGTATGTGAAGGATCGAATCACACACCAGACCGATCAAAGTTAGGGGCAGCAAATTTTAAAACTTTTGATCCAATCTGGAATACGAAGCTTAGATCTAAGTCAGATACATAAAGTAAAATCAGCATGCATAAAAAGACTTGTCATAACCATTTATCACCTTGCATGGGTAGATAAACACCACAATCCGAAAAGCATGGATCTGAAGGAAGTTCGCTAGTTGAGTTGCGTAAGTATCCGGCCTCTATAGGTATCTTTTGGGATCAACCTCGGATCATCCTTCTTAAGAGCCTTTCTGAATCAACTCTTGATCTCCTTCCCTCGATCTCAACCCTTGAGACTTTCTTGGCACAAGAGGAACTTGCCTAACAACCTTAGGTATGTGGGAATATAGTCTTCCAACTCTTAGGTGTTGGTTAGAGTGGAGAGGGAGAGAAGACATAAAGACAAGAAGAGGGTGTATGAAAATCAAATTTTCATGTTAATCTTGAACCAAAGAAGAAGGCTCTTAAATAAAACCCATTCATAAGTTCAAATTCAAATCCAATAGAGGTTTAAAAGGATGGATATTATCATATAATAATACTTTCTTTTATTCTGATTTTCTTCTCAAGATAAACCAGCCCAAATGGAATGTGATCACCCCAAAGAAGGAAAGAAAAGTGGGCACCAACACTTGGCAGCCACTTGTCTTTTTCTTAGCCAGAGAGAGGGGGCATGTGCTCTCTCTACCTCCTCCTCATGCTGAAATCAGAGAGGGGCATGTGCCCCTCTCATTCCTCCACATAATTTCATGTGGTGAGCATATAAGGACATTCCAAAGGGAAAAGGAGACGTGTGCTCCACTAATCTCTTACCAAAACTTCTATGCCAAGGATAGGTTTAGGAAGAAAAAATGAAAAATGAGCCAACTAATTTGGCTAGACCCAATCTCATTGAGGCGCCCAATGTGGTGCTCCCAAATCCAAATGGATTAAGCTATTGACTTGACTTTAAACCTTATCAAATAAGAAACCAAGTCTAGATAAGAATTTGGGTTTAACTATATGCTAGCATGGTGCACCTAAATCTAATAGAATTTCACTAAATCTTAATCCAATTGAGACTTCACAAGCCCAATTGGATCAATCCAAGATTAAATCCCTTATTGTATGACCCCATAGTTCAATTTTGTCTAATAGTGAGATATACCATGATCTCTATCACAGTATCATTGAAACTCCTTTCAATAGATTCAAACGATTCCAACTCACATCCATCAAAGATCATCGATCCAGTATGATCCTAGTGAGCTCTCACAATCCACCAGTAACATCTAGCAATATGTAGTGACAAGTCAGTAGAACTAAAAAGATGAACCTCAATGTGCAGTTACCATGTAATTCGGTTCTTCTATTATAAATTCCGACAGGATAGAGGTCAAGGATAACTCGTCAAACCTCATTCTTGTCATATGTTAGAATCAATCGATTCAAGTTTGATGTGAAATCTTATGAAAATATCTTTCCATCATTCACACTATCTTGGCCAAGGATTTTAGGACTCAATCTTATGATCTACATAAAATAACTCCTCTTCTACTGAGATTGACAGATCCCATCTTGGTGCAATCTAATTCCTACAATGAACGTACTACAGCCAACATATACCTCAAGGCTCCATATGATTAGGAGACTAAGTTATGGTGTAGTCAAATTATAGCATCCTCAAGATGAACATCCGATGCATCTCAGATTAGAGAACTAAATACACTGCTGCAGCCATGAGTAAGTCACTGATGAGAAGGTAGATATTCGTGTGGCTACTCATGATTGATCATGCTCAATACTCTTATTCCTAACAAGCACTTGCATTTTTATTCTGGTACCTCTAGATTATAGATTTAAGCCTCATCTATCCAAAGAAAATGATCATACATCAATCTTTTTAGATCAATCACCATCTCCATAATGATCCTACGATCATAAGCAATTTATGAGTTAACTAATAATAACACATATTTCAAATTTTCAGCTCTTGAGAATATGTATTATCATACTTATTAACTCAATGGATGATTCACAGACACAATAAACTTAGATGTGAATAGATAAAAATCTAGATTTTATTAATATAAAAGTTAATTATACAAATTATGTCCTAAAAAAATTTTACAAGTATCGGTCAATCTGACTTTTAGAACATATATCTAACAGTATGGTAGGCCGATTTCATGGAGATCTACCCTTTAATTAATCACAGCCTTGTCTACCACAAAGGTTGAGTATATTGGGATCATAAAGGCAGCGAAGGAGGATCTTTGGCTCAAGAGACTCATCATGGAGATGGAAGTAGAGCAGAAGATAGTGATGCGGTAAAGTGATAGTCAGAGTGCCCTGCATCAAGTTCAGAACTTAGTCTATCATGCTAGGACAAAGCATATAGATGTGAGGTATCAAAAGATTAGAAGCTGGTGGAGAAAGGTGAACTAGAGCTAATCAAGATTCACACATAGGAGAACCAGGCTGATGCATTGACAAAGGTTCTTCAGCGAGACAGCTTTCTTTACTATGTGGTACTGATGGGATTGATCGACAAAATGGAGTTTGCTGAGGCCTTGGGGCACCAAGATGAAGATTATAGGATTTGGTGTGGTGTTCCCAAGGCCCAAGGGACCAAGAAAAGGTCCAAGGCTCAAAGCCCATGAGACGTTCATGGGGATTCTAAGGCTAGTTTAAGCCCTAGGGTGAAAAGCTGTCAGTCTTCACAGTTTCGAGGTCTAAAGGATTTGGGCCTTGAGGGGTTAATTTGTATTGGACTAGATTTGAGTCCAAAAGAAGTGAGATTGGGTCAAGTCATGGGTATACATGGGCTTGGGTGAGCGCAATCTCACATTGGGTTAGCCATTGGGGTTTTTAGGTTGGATCACATTGACCCTGTATATAAAGATACATTGTATTAGGGTTTGATCAAGCAAATTAATATGAAACCATTTTCTCTCTAAACTTTCTCTCTATTCATCTCCCTCTCTCTCTCCTTGTCTTCTCCATGCCATCAGTAGCCAAAAATCCTAGGATTTTTGGCCGGTTTCTGGCCGCCACACCAAAATAGGAAAAAAGAAAGAAGGCGCTAGGGTTTCTAGCATCTCCTAGTCCTTGCCGCCCCACTTTTTGGTGCTGCCTCTCTATCTTGGACATCCAAAGGGAGGTTCCACATCCTTTTGTCTCTGGTTTGAAGCCTTGGCAGGTGGTGTTTCAGATCTAGAAGCAAGGTCAAATCATCTAAGGTCTTTTCAAAGGTACAACATCAAGATCTACAAGTTTACTGAATTTCTTGTAGACTGTTTTGCATTTTGTGTTTGATTGGCCATCAAAGTCCTTCACAATCTCTTGTTGTTGTTTCCAAGATCACCACGGTCCAAGGGAAGTTCTCAACACCCCATTGTAGAAGAATCTATTTCGAGCATATCGGTGATTGTTCAAATGAACATGCCGATATTAGCTCGAAGAAAGCCAGTGCTTTAAGCCTTCATCTCCTCATCTAGAAGAGATCCAACATAAATAGTTGGGTCAATGTCCTCACTATACAATCAAAATGGGACAAGATCTTCTATTAGATCAACTTACTATTCATTTAGTTCATCCTATGTATCCAGGCTTTCAATAAGCAACATCTCTATGGAGCTTCACCTTCCCCTAAAAAGTGACCACATAGAACTACCGAGCCATAATTTGGTTGCCTCTGCCCTCTCCAACACCATGTTTAGTTAGAAAGCACATCAAAAGCTGGTAAGTGGATATAATGACCTTCATAGCATTCAAGCCAGGTTGGCCCAAAATAACATTATAGGCAAGGAACTTTCACAAGCTTGATAATATGATACACTTTGATTCTATCTTGTTACTCTGATTACTGCTGAGTTTCCTATCATAGTTACCTGCTGAGTTTCCTATCTTGTTGTGATGGGAAGCATGATGACACCTTTGATAGATATTGATTTTTCAGAAAATCCAACCAAAGAAGATTCCACTCTCTTTAGCCAATCTACTCCAATCTTCATCTTCTCAAAGGCTTTGTAGAATAGTATGTTAGTGGAACTCCCATTATCAATAAGAATACATCGTACCTCACAATTCACTATCATGCATAAGTGATATATTAACAACATTGTGGGGGTTTGGATTTTGTTGATCTACATCTAAGAATGAGATCAACTTTCCCATCCTTGGCTTCTTCGAGGTGATCTCTCCAGCTCTTGCCCTCCAAGTGCAAGCTTTCCAAGCTGATGAGCTCTTTCCTCCAACTAGTCCTTCAAAGATCATGGTAATCACTTCAATCATTGGTTGGTTGTATTCCCTCTCAAGAGTCTGCCTGTACTGGTCCATTTCTCTATGTCCTTGCTCACTCTCAATGTAACAACCAAGGTGTCCTCTCTGATCTAAGTCTTAAATCTTGTCCTCAAGCTATCTGCACTCATTAGTGTTGTAATCAAGATTTTGATAGAACCTACAATACTTGTTATAGTTCCACTTGCTGGTGCTTGTCATTAGATTTTTAGGCCAATGCACATACTCTCGATCTCTAATCTCCATAAGTATCTAGGATCTTGAGGTATTGAAAAGAGTATACTTCTCAAATCCCTGAGGTAGGATTCTAACATATATGGAGGTTTGTTATTTGTGCCTCAGGTTCTCCTACAACCTTCCTTCATCGCGACACCATTACGCTTCTCAGTTCAGTCTCTATTCACTTCCTTTCAAGCTAACATCGCCACTTCAGCATTGATATATTTTCAGCTTGTGTCAACTGCTCGGATAGGTCTTTTGGAGGCATTTTTTAGAGAGAAATTGAAGCATGAAATCTTCAACTTGTTCATTATTACTGCCATAGTTACCATCTAGCCTAGATATCATACCTTCAAGGCCTCGGCATTGAAGCCATCCACTGTGTAAGTGACTCATCCTACTTCTACTTGATAGCCACCAAAATTGCCCAGGTCTTATTGCTTCTTCTGCTACTAATGAAGTGGCCAACAATTATTGGCTAAGTTGATCAAAGGAGCTCATGGATCTAGGTTAAAGACCTAAATATCATGACCAAGCTGCTTTTCTGAGAACGATGGGAAAGCTCGGTACATCATCACATCTTATACACCCTATAGCAGCATGAGAGCTTTGAAGCTCTCTGGATAAACCATAAGATCTGATGAGCCATGATATTGCTTGAACTGTAGCATCTTGAATCTCAACTCCATTATGATCTTTTTGGTAAGGGGGGCTTGTTGAGCTGTAGGTCTTCAAATGCCTCTATATCCATCCCATTCAAGTTCATCATACTTCCAATTTTTTTGTCCATCTCCTTGATTCTTTTGTCAAGATCAGTGTCTCTGATGAAAGTCTTCTTGGTTCAACCTAGTAAAGCCTTCTCAAGACTTAAGCCCATCTTTGAATAAGTCAAAGCTCAACTGCTTGCTAGGTTGTGTCACGCTCCCGACCGAGATTGTGAATCGAGGGTCGCGGTAACCGCCGCATACTCATGAAGAACTCTCTCCATAAGCATGCAAGGCATCTCATCACGATATCAATGCATCACAGCGGAATAAATTCAATAATTATTATTCAACTGTAATTCAAGTAATTAAATCAAATGTCTTACATCCAATAAAATTTTTACTAAAATAATAGATCTAAATTCAATGAAGTTGACAATGCTAATCTCGCTTCTAAAACTCTGTCCCAATATTTCGTCCCACGCTCGAAATTAATTATCTGAATCTGAAAAATAAAAAGAAAGGTAATGAGCTAGACAGCCCAGTAAGTAACAAGTATCTCTACCAGATATTTCAGATATTATATAATTTTCAAGAGTAATGCTGCAAATAAACATAAAAATATATTTCATGCTGATTTAATACAAATTCAATATTTTTAAATATTCACATATAATATAATCATAAATTCGATTCGATTCAAAACACTCGTAACTCAACAGCCTTGACTATGACCAACGTTTAACCCCCATTGGCGGGGTCCACAGAATACCAGCGCACAACCCCACTGACAGGGTCCACAAATACCAGCGCACACCCCCACTGGCAGGTCCACAAACACCAGCGCACAACCCCCACTGGCAGGGTCCACTGAGTACCAACGTATAATCCCCATTGGCGAGGCCCACTGAAACATAGTTAGGCTGAGAACATAAATCCGATCTGTATCAAAATACTTTGTATCATAATATATCATAATTTTTCACTGAACATGTGCATAAATCGACGTACCATAATATTTCAAAAGTACTTTTCTTTCAAAACATAATTTCATAAATCATGCATAATTTTCAGAGAATAATTATTTATTTTCAGAATAAATATAAAATATCTCGAGAAGATGATTCATTACTTACCTTTCACGGAGTACTGAATGAACAGATCGACTAACTTCTAGGAGATTCTTCTGTGCCTATTATCCAAAATTATATTTTTACATTAATTTTAATTCAAAATTCAATCTAAACAGATCCCAAATCAAAACCTCACTTAAAATCAGACTCTTCCCTAAACTCGATCAAAATCATTAGATGAAGCCTTCCACTATGCTAATCCTAGAAGAATAACTTTAGAGAGAGAGAAATCCATCAAGAGAGAGAAACAATCTAGAAGAGAAAATTTTAGAGAGAGAAAGTAGAGAGAGAAAGTCCAATTCCAGAGAGAGAAAGTCAGGGTTCAGACTGAAAGAAGAGAGAGAAGAGAGAGAAACTCTCTCTCTCACCATTTTTTTATTTTTTTTATTTTTTTTCTTTTTTTTCTTTTCTTTTTTTCTCTTTTTCTTCTTTTTCTTCTTTTTCTTTTCTTTTTTTCTTCTTCTTCTCTTTTCTTCTTCTCTCGGCTCCTTCCAGGCCGAACAGGGGACGGTGGTTCTCCGGCCTTGACCGGCTATTCGGGCCGCGGCCGCCACGGCGGAGGCCGCGGCAGAGGGGGGCCACTCCCCCGATCACGGAGGAGCGTGGCCGGCAATCGATTTGGATCGCCGGTGCTGGAAAAATCCAAGGAAAAGAGATCGAAACAGGGGTCTCTTTTCCGATCGAAAATCGGCGACACCCGTCGCCGGCAGCCTCAAGCAAAGGTACGGGAAGAAAGGGAAGGAAGAGAGGAAGGAAAGGAAGACTCACCCCGGCCTCCGGTGACCTCACCGGTGAGCAATCACGGTGAGAAATCGAACGGTGTCCGCGGCTTCAATCGAGAAAGACGAAGAGAAAGAGAGAGGGAGGAGGCCGATGTTCGGTCTCAAGGGAGAGGGGGTCTTCTTATAGAGGGTCCTAGGACTTCGAGAGGTCCTAGGACTCCCAAATCGCTCGAGTTTCGCAGGAGAAGAAGACTCCTATCGGGAGTCTTCTTCCCGATTTTTCTCTATTTTTTTTTTTTTTTTGAATAGGCTTGGGTCTGGCTTGGATTGGGCTTGGTTTGGGCTATAACATTCTTCACCCCTAAAAAGAAATTTCGTCCTCGAAATTTTTCATACCTGTCACCAGTGTATTGGAAGCCTGTGCATTTTGTTGAGTAAGCACATAAACTCTTCCCTGATTTTTAGAAATCTGTCCACCACCCTTATGTTGTCCTTCATAAGTTCTTTGGCCAACTTGATTTTCAGTATTTAGCGGGCAGCTAGCAATTTTATGATCCATCTGACCACATTTGAAACAAGCACCTGTATTCCAATAGCAATCCTTGTCTGCATGATTTTTGTCACATCTGGAGCACGGCTCACCATCAATTTGTTGAGTCTTATTATCTATTGCTCCCTTAGCTGATCTTTTGATGTTTTTATTATTCTGCCCTTGTGTATCATTTAATTTTGCTCTCTTCCTTTGCTTTCTTTCCCTTTCCATGCGTTCTTCATTGACTTCTCTTTCAATTATCAGTGTTTTGTTTACCACATCGGCATAAGTTGTCAATTCATATGGAACCACTTGTTTTCGAATCTCAGTTCTCAGTCCCATCTCAAACTTGTGAACACGTTCTTGCTCACCATCCACTAATCTCGGAGCAAATTTTGCTAACTCTATAAATTTTGCTTCATATTCAGTCACACTCATACCCTTTTGCTTCAAATAAATAAACTCTTGCTCTTTCTGGATTCTTATACTCCGAGAAAAATACTGATCATAGAATGCAATCCGAAATCTTTCCCAGGTAAGTATTTCACCGTCTTGTTCATGCTTGCACTGTAGTCGCTGACACCAGTTGTATGCTTCTCCTTGTAGTAAATAAGCTGCATATCGAATCTTTTCTTCATCAAGACACTCTTGGACAGCGAAAGCCTTCTCCATCTCCATTATCCAGTTATCAGCCTCCAAAGGTTCAGTAGTCCCCTTGAAAGCTGGAGGAGCAAACTTTTTAAATTCTGAAATGTTGTTCCGTTGTACTGGTTGCTCTCCATGTTGTGGTGGTGGATGCTGATGTTGTTGTGTATCTCGTTGTATCTGCTGTTGTTCAAGCATTTGCTGCTGTATTTGTTGTTGTGCTTGTACCATCCTGATTAGGGTCTGCATTAACTGAGCCATATCTGGTTCTTGACGTGCTCTCGAAGCACTCCCATTAGGATCTATGACTCCCTCCTCCTGAGGGGTGCCACTGATCAGATGGAGAGTGCTACCATCCCGTGGTTGTGATGTCTCTCTTGCAATTCCTTGAGTAGTTCTTGTCATTCTACGGGGAGGCATAGTAACCTTGTAGTAGTAAAACCTTATTAGATTCAGTTATCTATTTGTTAGGATAGATTTATTATGATGCTCATACTTTAACGTCCCAATATTCCTAATGTTTACCCACCTACACTCATACTATGTCAAATTCTATATGTCATAATTTATCCACTTATGCTCTGATACCATATTAATTTATCACGCCCCCGATCCGAGATTGTGAATCGAGGGTCGCGGCAACCGCCACATACTCATGAAGAACTCTCTCCATAAGCATGCAAGGCATCTCATCACGATATCAATGCATCACAGCGGAATAAATTCAAATAATTATTATTCAACTGTAATTCAAGTAATTAAATCAAATATCTTACATCCAATAAAATTTTACTAAAATAATAAATCTAAGTTCAATGAAGTTGACAATGCTAAATCTCGCCTCTAAAAGCTCTGTCCCAATATTTCTTCCCACACTCGAAATTAATTATCTGAATCTCAAAAATAGAAAGAAAGGTAATGAGCTAGACAGCCCAGTAAGTAACAAGTATCTCTACCAGATATTTCAGATATTATATAATTTTCAAGAGTAATGCTGCAAATAAACATAAAAATATATTTCATGCTGATTTAATACAAATTCAATATTTTCAAATATTCATATATAATATAATCATAAATCTGATTCAATTCAAAACACTCGTAACTCAACAGCCTTGACTATGACCAACGTTTAACCCCCATTGACGGGGTCCACAGAATACCAGCGCACAACCCCCACAGACAGGGTCCACAAATACCAGCGCACAACCCCCACTGGCAGGGTCCACAAACACCAGCGCACAACCCCCACTGCAGGGTCCACTGAGTACCAACGTATAATCCCCATTGGCGGGGCCCACTGAAACATAGTTAGGCTGAGAGCATAAATCCGATTTGTATCAAAACACTTTGTATCATAATATATCATAATTTTTCACTGAACATGTGCATAAATCGACGTATCATAATATTTCAAAAGCACTTTTCTTTCAAAACATAATTTCATAAATCATGCATAATTTTCGAAAATAATTATTTATTTTCAGAATAAATATGGAATATCTCGAGAAGATGATTCATTACTTATCTTTCACGGAGTACTGAATGAACAGATCGACTAACTTCTAGGAGATTCTTCTGTGCCTATTATCCAAAATTATATTTTTACATTAATTTTAATTCAAAATTCAATCTAAACAGATCCCAAATCAAAACCTCACTTAAAATCAGACTCTTCCCTAAACTCGATCAAAATCATTAGATGAAGCCTTCCACTACGCTAATCCTAGAGGAATAACTTTAGAGAGAGAGAAATCCATCAAGAGAGAGAAACAATTAGAGAGAAAAAATTTTAGGAGAGAGAAAGTTCAATTTCAGAGAGAGAAAGTCAGGGTTCAGACTAAAAGAAGAGAGAGAAGAGAGAGAAACTCTCTCTCTCACCATTTTTTTTATTTTATATTTTTTTTATTTTTTTTCTTTTCTTTTCTTTTCTTTTTTTATCTTTTTCTTCTTTTTCTTTTCTTTTTTTCTTCTCTTTTCTTCTTCTTCTCTCGGCTCCTTCCAGGCCGAACAGGGGACGGCGGTTCTCCGGCCTTGACCGGCTGTTCGGGCCGCGGCCGCCACGGCGGAGGCCGACGGCAGAGGGGGGCCACTCCTCCGGTCACGGAGGAGCGTGGCCGGCGATCGATTTCGATCGCCAGTGCCGGAAAAATCCAAGGGAAAAGAGACCGAAACAAGGGTCTCTTTTCGACCGAAAATCGGCGACACCCGTCGCCGGCAGCCTCAAGCAAAGGTACGGAAAGAAAGGGAAGAAGAGAGGAAGGAAAGGAAGACTCACCCCGGCCTCCGGTGACCTCACCGGCGAGCAATCACGGTGAGAAACCGAACGGTGTCCGCGACTTCGATCGAGAAAGACGGAGAGAAAGAGAGAGGGAGGAGGCCGATGTTCGTCTCAAGGGAGAGGGGGTCTTCTTATAGAGGGTCCTAGGACTTCGAGAGGTCCTAAGACTCCCAAATCGCTCGGGTTTCGCCAGAGAAGAAGACTCCTATCGGGAGTCTTCTTTCCGGTTTTCCTCTGTTTTTTTTTTTTTTTTTTTTTGAATGGGCTTGGGTCCGGCTTGGATTGGGCTTGGTTTGGGCTATAACAGGTTGCTTCAAAGATTCTTGAATGAGATCAATTGCTACTCTGTGTTGGTTGATTTAGTTGGTTTTGCATGTTGGATTTAAGATTGGCATCGAGTAGAAGTAGATTCTACATCATTATCATCAAGGCTTGCACCTATTGTAGGCTGAGGAAGCAGACTATGAGAATCATGCGACTCTGTTCAATGATCTAGTTGAGCCTGTCTGCTGCTCTTAGTGTGATTGCTTCTTCTCAACTTCATCTTCTCCCAACATGATTGTTTCTTCACGATGATGGTGACATTGTTTCTGAAGTCTTTTAAAAGTACTCAGATGTAATAGTCATACCAATCATCAGTTAAGCAATACTGCTACTGTGTTTTGTAATCTATTGTTGCTTCTCTTATTTCATCAAATGATATCATTGGCTGGTTTTTGAACATACTAGAAATGAGTATAGTCCAAATGATTCATAAAAAGAGATCTTGCAGTTGAGATCTTACTGTCTCTTCATGCTCACCTAGAAAAGCTACAATTGATCTTGATGTTCAGACATCGTAGAAGAGAAATTCTTTAATCACGGCCTTTAGTGGAGAAAAAGCGCACTACCTAAACACATTGGGCCACGTAGTGCAATTAATAATGGGACAGATATTTAACACTGCTCGTCTTTTTTTCTGACAAAAATATCTCTTTTCTCTGTAAAATAAAGAAAGAATAATATTATTACTTCTTGATGCCTTATATGACTTTTTGTGAGTATATATGACATCTTGAATAATATATATATAACTTCTTATATCTTTATATGATATCCTGTTATCTTATATGACTTTATATGAATATGTATGACATCCTGAATAATATATCTGACATCCTGAATAATATGTATAATTTTTTATAAATATATATAATATTCTGAATAATATATATGACTTTCTGTATCTTTATATAATATCCTGTTGGTTATTATAACCAACGGAAAGTCGTATAAGGCATCAAGAAATCATAATAACCACATGAAGTCATATATATTATTCAGAAAGTCATATATATTGTTTAAAATGTCATATATATTCACAGAATGTCATATATTATTCAAGATGTCATATATATTCACAAAAGTCATATAAGGTATTAGAAAATTATAATAATCAATAGGATATCATATAAAGATATAGGAAGTCAAATATATTGTTCAAGATCTCATATATATTCACAAGAAGTCATGTCAAGCATCAGAAAGTTATATATATTATTCAGGATATCATATTATTCACAGGAGGTCATATATATTATTCAGGATATCATATATATTCACAAAAAATTATATAAAGTATCAAAAAATTATAATAACCAACAGGATATTACATACAGACACAAAAAGTCATATATATTATTTAAGATATCATATATGGTCATAAAAAATTACATAAGACATCATGAAATAATAATAATGTTCCTTCTTTATTCAACGAAGAAAAAAATATTTTTGTTAGAAAAAATGAGAAAAAAAATGAATAGCATTAAATATTTGTCCCATTATTAATTACGCAACATCATCCGATGTAGTTGGACAATACATTTTTTTTCTATCAGGGGATGGTGGACAAAGAATTACTCCACCGTAGAAATATACTTGAAGCAACTAAGCCCATGAAAGCACCCCAAAAGATCGATTCCAAAGAAACTTGCAATATCAACTTTTCTGTGAGTTCTAACTACTCCACAAGTTGTAAGAGTGATGTTTTGAGTCAGCTTTTGACGGTCTCATAGTTTAGAGTTTTTATTCTGAGTTTAAAATTATACTGACATGATATAAAAGATTTCTATTGGATACTGATTTTGTCTTAATTTTGAGTTGTCCTTGATTTGAATTCATTGAGATGTGTCTGATATACCATCTATCTGCGCCAAGTTACTTCATTAATATGTTTGCTTCTATCCCTTTCAACCTCAAACCGAGGTTTATGACCAGGAATTTCTGTAACTTTTTAAGTACTGTTGTTTAAACACTAAATTTCTGGTTGGGGTTGTTTTGCATCCTATCTGTTTCAAGTTCCATAATATCACGAAAAATAAAAGAAAGAAGAGTAGTTTGGTTTTTGTCATTATACATTAAGAATGTATTTCCAACAAAATTTGGCCTTGCAGGTGCATATGGTGCAAACCGATGTTGCTCCAATAAGATCACAATTAAGTTCAATACAGACCGACCCAAACCCAAATATTTCAGTCTGGGAGCAGGTGACACAAGACCCTGACCCTACCCCAACAACCAACTAGGTCTAAAAATTCTCCATGAACATGACCCGACCCAACTTAATCATCCATTGGATTGGCTCTAGATCCACCATCAAAACTCAAACATGAGATTGGGTCAAGGTCAGCATGTCCTAATCCGGCCCAACCTGACCCATTTGCAGCACTGGCATTTAGCTAACATCTCTTATTATTTTTATTATCTTTTATTTATATTCTACAAAAAAATGCCAATTTCAAAATCAGGAAATATTTCCCTTTTATTCTGTCTGTCATTTTTTATGTCAAATTAACCTCCTCTTTTCTATAAAATACTTATTCCCCTTCTTAATTTTGACTGTCTTAGAAAAGAAAATATAGAAAGATTGGAATTATTTTTTGAATCCGAACCTAAAACAAATGAAAAGTTTCCTTCCACATCAAATTATATTTGGAAGTAGCAAGTTTTTAAAACCAATTTTTTTGAAAGAATGATCTTCCAAAAATACAGAGTGAATTTGGATCACTTCTGAAAATGCAATCTAATAGACAAAGAAAATATTTCTTTTAAATAATATCTTATTTATTAATAATAATTTAATATAAAATATTATTTTTTATTTAGATGATATTTTGTAGTTTATACATAACCTGAGTTGAAATTTATTTTTTATTTTTTATTCAAATTTGTATTATGCATGCCTGGTTGCTAGTTTCATCGTCTTTTAATAGCAAATATAACTGATACTACCTCACATTCCCTTCTTTCGTGCTGAATAGCTCAGCCAAATCCTGCATAGAATTACTTATAGTATTTTTCCATTAACTTATCAAGATGCGTAGAAGAATGACACAGAGATCGTTTCAGAAGAACTTCGTTTGTTTCCCGCAAGTGTTGGAAGCCCTCTCGTTTTTATCAACCCAGTCTAGCGTTGAAAAAGAGCCAATCATGGGTCTACTGTTTGTACATTGTTATCTCCAGTATGCATATAAAGAAGCCTCATTCCAAAACTTCACCGCTGACAAATATGGCTAGAAGGGATTGCCTCCAACATGTTCCCTATAATCATGTTTGAGAAACAAGTTTCATCTTCTTCAGAGATCTCAAGTAATCAAAGGTTTATGGACTCATTTTGGGTCAAGATTAGAAGCGCTAGGATTACCGGATTCTATATTATCTTGTTTGAGTGCTTCAGCAAAAGGCCAGAATCAAGAAAAAGCATAGGGTTGGCAGGACACTGCTGCTGATAACTGTCTGGTGAGAATCTAGTTCGAAAGAAACAGGAGGATATTTCGGGCATGTGCTAGTTCAGTGAAAAAAGAACTAAGAATAAAGTTTTACCACATGACTAGGCTTCAGTTACCTCATCCAAGACGGTCAACAAAATCACCTCTATATGATACGAATACCTTAGATCTGCATCTCTCCCCACTCCCAAAACAAATAAAACCTTGTTCATTTAAGTATCTGAATTAAATAAATAAATGGGGGAACACTTTTATTGGCAGAAATGGATCATAGCAAAAAAGGTAATGGAGTCCTTTGATTCACCACATCAGAAATTCTCTCTCCACAAGGTACAAAATTTGGACTTAAACAATTCCAATATTAGTTTATTTAGGTTAACAGGGCAAAACTGCAAACGTTAAACAGTTACTGCTTGCAACCATAACAGAGATAATGATTAATAATGGAAAAATAAGTGTTATTTGCGCAAATCACTGTTCACTAATAAAAAAACTTTCCTGGGCCAGAAGAAGCATTTGAGTTAAAAAATTATTTTATATAGAAAAATAATGCAAATATTAAATAGTAGTCATTATTCCCCTATATGATGACCACCAGAAAGAAATGCAATCAACATTTCCAATTCCTGTTAACACAATGTAATGGCCCCCTCTGGAACCTTTGTAGCAGCTGCTATTATGTAATAACAGCCATCTATTTTAATAAGCATTTACATAGATTCGTTAACGTGACTATTCGTTACCACTGGCATAAATGATGTTGCAGTTAAAATACCTAACTAATGATGACATCGACAATCCATAATGAGGCCTTAACTGGCATTCTTCCAGGTTCTACCGTATGGACTGAATAATATGAGAACTAAGTGGCGATCCTAACACCTCAACAAAGTAGAAGAAAACACCAAAAGACCCAGAGGTATTAGAAAACCAGGACTGTTTAAAGATGAAAGCAACGCAACAGAATATTCTAGGCTCCCAGGATCTGCAAGTTACTTCCACCGGTTGTCCACCTTCCTCACTTTGCCAAATTATCATGGAAACTTCATTCCAATTAAATTAATGTATTTGTGCTCCCTTCAGGAACAAAATGACGATCAATTACCAAAAAAAAAACGATAATCAACAACTGATTATTTTTCTATTCAGTTGATAAATTTACTAAAAATCAAGCTAGACTGCATCATCTGTGGCTCAAATAAGAGGACTTCTTGTGTGTGTCAATAAGGTAAAGGAAACGAAGGAATATGCCAAACTAGCATAAATCAAGTGTTGGCTTCAAATGCAGAAAAATGATGCTTCCACCAATGAATGCCTTCCCCAATTTGGTTTTTCTAAAGCCATGTTTCACTTTCACATTAATTGATAAAAATCGACATGCATGCCCTTCCTTGAATCATAACTGTTCTTAAATGGTGTTAATAGTGTGAATATTATTCCCCTTTGCAATGTTAATAATTCTCCACAGATCCTGCAGTGGTGCAGACCTCATGCACTAGAACCCCTTTTTTAACTACCCTAATTTGTTTATACAGACTCCTGTAAATTAGTTTTGCACATGAATGAAATGGAATGTATTATAATTACAACATCAGATGGAGGTATCATTGGGATCTAGGATTTGGGCTTACTTTGCAAATTTCAGCATCAAAACCACAATCCAAGAGGATCAGCATCCATGCTCGCTGTTGTTCTGAAAGCCGGTCTCTTGGGCCTTTCACTTCCACAAGCTTTGCTTCACCCCAGCCCATATCCCCTCCATGAAAGCGCCAGAGCAACAGGTCTGGCATGCCACTGGACCAACTCGTGTAATCTAGTGAGAGATGCCGGAAGAGAGAAGCCAAACAGCGGCCTCCAATGCATGAGACAGCAGCTCGTAGGTCAGATAGAGAATGTCTCTCCCAGTTGACACCACGACAAGCTGTTCCAAAATGCAAGTCCCATGAAGTTATCAGGATCTCTTCAGCCATACCACGATGTATCTTTTGTAAGTGAGATTCTACAAGACTCTCTCTTGCCACATAAAAGTCATCCGTATCAAGGTCTAGTGGAGCTGTCTGCAAAAGTATAAAACTACAATAGAACCATCACTGCAATTAAATTGGTGAAAGAACTGGGTTCTTTTACTTCATGTAAATAAGGGCAAAATCAGTTAATTATCATTTGATAACCTTTCATGGCATCTAAGAACGAACCTTACATAGTTATATTACCCGTGTGCAGTTCATACATATAGAAACTAGAGAATGGTCTAAAGAAGTTCCAATCATTTGGTCATCTGAAAAGTCTCACATGCTTCCAACACATAAAAAGTAAGACAATGCTAATTCCAATGGGCTAATAATATAGCAGTTTATAGAACAAAACACAAGCACTATCACAGCATGATGCTAACAGCTTTTGGCTTACAACATCTAGTGATTTGTTAACTACTAGAATTAAACTCCTTAGTAGTTCTGCGAGTATAACTGTTGTCTGCTTAAACTGTCAAACACATAACAAAGAAACCAAGCCTGGAGGCAACTATGAAGGTTCTGTAGAGAAAGAAAATAAATAAAATATAGTTAATGTACTGTGGTATGGGCAAATGAACAAGTTCTAATGGTGTCTAGAAGCACACAAGCAGATGTACCACAGCTTATACCACAATGCATTCCTGAATTATATATTATCACTTTCACAAGCTTTAAATGCATAAGAATCTATTTGACATGAATGTGAAACCTCAAGAGGTATTAGAATACCTGAAATCTGGACCGGAAAACATCGGGAATGTTGGAGAAAATAACATCCCACATGAGAATGCCAAAGAGAGTCATCCAAATTCCACTTTCAGAATGGACACCTAGCCACCCTCCTCCTTCACCAGCATAATATTGCAGGGCGAGCTTCTCTACTTCACACAGCTCACCATCATAACCATAGAATAAATTTTTTGTTCCTGTTTCACATACCAAAGGTCTTCCCGGAATGTTGACCTAAACCAACAAAATGTTAAAATCTCAAAATGATGATAACATTTTCTTTTGACATAATATTTCAATCTGACTGGCACACAAACTATCTACAAGTACAATCATAAAGGTGAAACAAGAAACCCACTTCTTTGATCTTCCGCTTAACAGAATCAGTATAACTAGGCATCTTCCAGTGCCTTGGTGGTTTGCCTAAGCGCAGTACCCGTCTTTGCAGTGCCAGTTTTGAACCAGCACGAACCCAAGAATCCAGTATCCCTTCTTCAGCAACTGAAAGACTTTCATTAAGACGACCAATATGTTCCAGATCAACAGAAAGCCTCAAGGTCCAATAACCCCTTCTATTATCATGAGTAATTCTGTTCAATAAACCCTTCAAAAGACGTATTGCATCTTCATACCTGAAAAAACAAACCAAAATCATATATCAAGGACCATTGCCTGCTGCACCTTCCCAAACAACAGACAAGCTGGAGAAAACACTTTAGCTTAAATTGAGCAAAACGAGCCAGATACTACATGCTGTATTACTGCCTTTTGTATAAAATTGAACTTATATTGATACTGAAAATAAATATAGTGACAAATTTAAGCGAAAAGCAAATTTCAAAATCAAAATCATCTGAGTACATCAATGTGCTCATATGATGTGGGGTTGTTAGGAACCCTTCTTTAGAGCTTCCAAGGATGGTTCTCGGTTATAAAGATTTATGAAATAAGACATGGGTCTTCTATTTATATATAACTCTTCAGCTCACAGTTGAACATTGCCTACTCCCCTTCCTTTTGTGGACACTTTCCAAATGCAGGAGAACGTTGGGGAAGTTGTTCTCATTTACATATCTAGATGAACCTTGGATTGCATGAGCTCATGTTCTGTGACCAATATGGTAAGTTTACCTATCTACCACATGGTCTTCTGGGTTTCACGGCAGGTCCTTCCTCTGTCCAAATTTGTTTAAGCCAACAATGCCACACCAACCAGGGTGTTGAAGTCGGCCTAAGAGTTGGCCACAGAACACTCAAGATTTGGTGGATCATATTGCAACTGAAAGGCCCAAAACCAATATAGATGTTATAGAGCTTGTTACCTCTTTTGAAGTTTAAACAAGGTATAAAAGGACATCTTTTTCCTCATTGTGAAGCAAGTTTGGATCCAGAATTTAGCAAGGTAAACATTGTGACAATTGGATAGGCCAATAGTGTCGTGCAATTATTGTCAATTTTGGAAATAATTGCCAATTTTCAAAGTGAAAACAGTTTAATTTCAAGCACATTCATCCATCCAACACAATGGCAAGCAAGGTGCACTAAACCATCCTGAACCAACTCATTCAGAGCATACCGACCTGAACCAGTATGGTATCGGTTCAATTCGGCGATTCAGCTCCGTAAAGGGTCCAAAATGGGCGAGCCAGTCAAGATCCCAAGGCTCAATGCCCAAGATATCCTCCGGAAGATATGTCAGGAAGATATTAAGAAGATGTCACCATGGTGCCCAGCCCCAAGGAGGTAAGGCTTGTCAAGGTGGTGAGCCTAATCAAGCTACCCAACAAAGCCATGCAGGTAGGGGAAGCCAAGGAAAGAAAGCAATTGCCTGAAGTAGCAAAAAAGGGAAACAAAAGAAACCTGTAGGTCCATTAAAGAGAGCTGATAAGGAGCATATTCAATCAAATCCTAAGATAACTAAGCCCCTGGCTGACCAGTTCCCCAAATCATCTCCCACAATACAAGTATGATGATAATGACTGTTTGAACAATGATGCATCTGAGGGCCATGGAGGTAGCAGCGGACGCGGTGGGGTGCATCCAACTCAACCACCCAATCTTAATCAATTCATTGGTGAGTTGTAGTTCACTCATGTCATCCAAGATACAAACCACAATACACGACCTAGAGCCTTCGAGGATATGATAGCAAATAGGAGACTGGCCCCTCAAGGTTGGCACAATTGAAGATTATATAGCATGTAGAGTAGGTCCCTAGACATATTTGAATCCTCATCATACATTCGATCTAATTTTGCACAACTAGGGCATGACCAATATGGACATCCTATGTCTAAGAACACAACTAGAGTATGACTAGTATGGAATCATACATCTGAAACATCGTATTTGAGTAGCTACTACCCTCCACACTCTCAACCAGATTACAGGTCAAATTTTGCCACCATGATCTTCTCGTTGGTAGGATGGCCAGCCTAGTATTACATGCTGGATTAATATTTAAGTGGCTATCAAGGAGGCTCAAATTATAGAATCCATGGGTAGGTATGGTATCTAGGTTGGAGTCAAATCCAAGGCCCTGACTACAAACAAAATCCCAATGTTCACGAGCAGTATAGTCACTACACAAGGAACTAAATGTCAATAGTTCAAATCAATTTGACATATCCATTTTCAAGATCAAAAACATGCATTATCTGTGTTAATTATTAAAACTGCATACATTAAGCAATCATACAGTCTCCTGAGACCAATATGATATAATATCTTTAAAATCATAATTTAAACATCCATAAAACCTTAAAATAATTATCAAAAATATTAAAAAAATCAAAAATTGGTGTACCGAACAGGTATGCATTACCGTATGAAGTATAGGTACTATATGATTTGGTACCATATCATAGCTGACCGGTACAGTATCGAAGTGGCAAACCTTGATGCAGATCCAATTCTCAATTGCATGCCATTTGTACCTCATAATTAGCAAATATAACAAAAGAATCTGATCCAGAAGAGAATTCGTTTAGTACACCCTCTCTCCTAGAATTGTAGGCATAAGGGAAGCAAATTATACATCCAATAGAAGCAAAGCAATAGATGTTTCAGCCACCATCATTCCCTTGCACATTTGCTTAAAAGAGATTCTTGCATATTTAGATAACATAGCCAAAATTTCAATCAACTACTATTTGGTATCAAATTTCTCGCAAGTGAAAACTCATGGGTTAAGGTGGCATCAGTTAAATACAGCAAAGATATCTCTTTAGAAATTTAAAATCCACCCTCCTGTTTAACTTCCCTCTTGACTTCTCCTTGTCATGTTGTATATCCTTTCTCTCATCCTCTTTACCAAACTAGTTAGCTCCCTTCCACATGCAGACACAAACAGAGAGATAGAGAGAGAGAAATGAACTTGGTTGAAAGGAAACCGAGAACTTCTTTAGTTTAAATGTTGTGTGTTCTAATAGTTACAATTTCTGTTCTTTTCTTTTATGTTTTTGGCATAATATTTATTAAAACCTGTAATTTATAAGTAATTTTGATCACCGACAGTCATCGCTCCAAAGACTCTTCAAAATCACTAATCAGCAATTAATTTAATGATCAATACTTATTTTCTGCTAAAAATGATAATTTAATGCTTTAGAGTATGGAAATTCCTCACATTCTAATATATACGAGTACATATCAAACTAAAAATTGACAAAATGAATACCTTAGTCTGCTGTACACACGGATAACCTGATACATCCGATCCCATTGTCATACTATTTTTTTTCTTGGTGATATACATTATAGCCAGCCTTATTGGAACAAGTTGGAGTTGGATTTATGAATATTTCATTCTTTTCTCTTGGAGTTTTGCACTTATTACTTCATTTTAAGCACTACAATGTTGCTACTTTACCATCATTTATTTGTGAAATGCTCTTCCCTGCATCCTCCATAGCCATCTTATGTCAGGTGCAAGTATGCAGTACAAGACCATACTATAATAGACCAACAATTTCTTCAAACACCGAACTCAAGTTCCTCAATTTCCTCAGGTGCTTCTAATAATGCAGAGAGACAGCAAACTAGCAATTTGAACAGCATCAATTGAAAAATCTTGCATAGGTGGCTCCTCAGAAATAAGATCTTCAAAAATCTTGCATGCATGTCTATTATCTTCAGCAAAACAGGAAGTGGCTCATCCTCATCCAATGACACTTATATATATTAGATTCAACATCAAAATGGATTGTGTTTTAGAACATGTCAGGTCGAAGATTTTATCATAAGGATCACTTCAGATCCAAGTAGAATATAGTTACAAACTTCTAGATTAATTTTTCTTTTCTTCAACAAATTGCAAAGTGATCTGAGATATAATACAAAGCTGAACAGCTCCACTTTATCGACCTAATAACAATGTACATCATTAATATGCAAAATATAATTGACATTTTGACGTATGATACACATAAGAACAGATGGCCAAATAATTTAGTGCCTAGCTTCATAGCTTGGTGATGCCCAACCTTAGAACAGATCATACATCATTGAGAAGTTGAACAATTTCGATCATGCTACTAGGATGGGAATGTCATTTCAATTATGCAGATAATTTGGATAATTATTATCAGGGCTTATCTCCTAGCTAGATCAAGGTAAGTGTGAAAGATCCATGATTAGTTTTGAAGTCAAAAAGGATCGCATTTTAGAACATGTGGTTGGGGATTGAACCATGGGATATTATATTAGATCTGAGTAAGATATGGCTATAGACTAGATTACTATAGACTAGATGTATTCTTATCCATGAAATCGCAAAATGATTTCAGACATAGTTCGAAGTGGAATGACTCCATTGAATAGATATTACAACCACATATATCATCAATGAAAAAATTATAATTAACAGTTATTTGGACTATGAGCATATGATACATGTAAGGATAAAGAGCCTAATTGGTCGGTGCCTAGTTGCATAACTAGGTGAATCCCAAGCTTATGTCAAATAGAAACTTAACGATTTCAAACAAGCTTCTATGACGGGAATGTCCATTCAATTGTGCAGGTGATTTGGATCATTACTAATGGGTTCATCTCTTGGTTGGCTTAAGACAAGCATTGGTAATTCAACTTTAGTTGAGTCATAATGAATGGATTAGATCGCATCACATTGAGAATTGTACCACATGAAATTGGAGTAAAATATGGTTACAAATTGGTTGTATTCTTGTCAGGAGATCTCACAGTGACTTGATAGATAATATGGAGAGGAATGACTCCAGTGTATCAAACCTATAGCCATGTTCGTTGTGAAAGTACAAACTATAATTGACTGTAGGAAAACTGTATCAGGACTATGAGAACATGACACATGTAAGGATAAAGAGCCTCAATGTTTGATGCCTAGCTTTGTAACTAGGTGAAACCCAAGCTTATGAACAATCATATATCAAATAGAAACTAAATGGATTTGATCATGCTTCTAGGATGGAAATGTCACTTAGAATGTGCAGATGATTCAGATCATTATTTTCAGAGAGCATCTCTTATTAGATCCAAAATCAAAATGGATTGTGTTTTAGATCATGTTTTGTTGAGGACTGAAAAATAAAACATTGTGTTAGACCAGATTTTTCACATGGAGTGTTGGAAGTTTGACTGAAAAGAGTAGATAACTAGTGGATATAATGATATGTAGGGCAATAAACATTGCTTGTGCACAGGAAGCTAAATGTAAAGGTATTCAATCCAAGGGTATTACTGATGGTTATAAGCTATATAGGATATCTAACTAAGGATAATAATATGATGGGGTAAGAATAGCAGTGGATGGAAATAAGAGGTAAACTTGCACATGTAAAAAGAGATAAATGACAGATTAGTAGCTATTTAATCAGTTTTAGACAAGAAAATTACAAATCTACTTAGTGATTATGCACCACAACTACACTTAGAAGTAGATTAAGAAACAATTATGGGAGAAGATGGATGGATTTTGCAAAGTATTCTGAGAACATAAATGATAATTATAAGTAGCGACCTAAATGGGCCTGTAGGGCAGACCACTATAGGATGCGAGAATGCATGGTGGATTCAACTTCGGGCATAGGAATATAATGGAAAAATCAATTCTTTAGTTTGCAACAGCTTGTAATCTAGCAATTGCAAACACATTTTAAGAAGAGAGATAAATATTTAATAATCTATATGAGTAGATCACATTTGTCACAAATAAATTATTTTTTCTCCAGAGAAGAACAATCAACCTGTAAAGAGGAAGGTGATACGGGGAGAGAGCTTAATCACTAGGGCCAGAACTAGGCTATAAAATTTTTCCAGGGATAGTTCCCTTATTGCTCGAGCCTGACCTGGAGAAAAACGTTTTAAGCTTTGGCCGAACCTAGGCCAATAAAATTTTCCAGGCTCTAGACCTATCTTCAGCTAAGCTCAAACTAAGTCTGTCTCAAAGCCTAATCAGGTTGGCACAAATCTAAATGCACCTCTCTTTGGCACAAAATGAGGGATAGAGCACAAGGGGAGAGAGATTGAGAGTCAACAGAGAGTGAGACAAATAAAAGCGGATAGAGATTAGGAGGGACTGAGAGAGAGGAAAGAGACTGTGAGAGAGATGGAGAGGAGGGGAGAGAGAATAGGGAGAGGAGATATTGAGAGATCAAAGAGAAATAAGGGCCACTAATATATAAGTAGGGAGGGAGAGAGAAGAGATGAACGGTCAAATTGGAAGAGTGTGCAGGCTTTAGGCTGTCCAGGCCAAGTCCGAGCCGCGATGAGGCTAGACCCAAACCTAGCCAAAAATCTATTCATACTTGAATTTTAGACCTAAGGACGACATGTTCCTCAAACCAGGCCCAAAGCTAGACTAAATACCAGTTCCACTCGAGGGGCCTTGGGCTGATCCAAGCCTATTTGCAGCCCGATTAACAATATAATGTATGATACTAAACTTAGATATATGTAACAAGTGCAAGTAGAAAAGAAATTAATAAATATCAAAAATAATATGATGGAATTTAAAAGGAAAAATGTTATACCTTTTAGCAATCAACTATTAAAGGAGGGATATTACAGCTTAAGTACTAAACCAAATAGAACATGGGAACAAAAGACAGACTGCTTTAAGAGGTTAGTAAAGATGTTCTAGGAGAGTAAAAGGGAAAAAGATATACATAACAAATTGATGAGATACAGGAGGCAATTAAGATAAAACAGATTTGCTTGAAACAATGGCCAAGAATAAATCATGTTAAGGACTTCGTAAGATACAGGAGGCTATGTAAGGTGCAAAGAAGCTCATAAAACCAAATATATAGCATATAATTATTTATATAATATATTGGGTTTAAAAGGAGATAATGAGAGTCAAAAAATAGATACAGTTAAAGAAAGGGTATCTAAAGATATTGATCATGTTAGATGCTTAAGATAAAGCATTGCAGATATTGGTGAACGATGAGAAAATCAAAGAAAGTTAGATATTTATTCTAAAAATTGTAAAATAATGATTCTACAAAGAAATCTTTGTCAAAACTGTACACTTAGGGAGGAGTCAAGGTTCTATTCAAACAATCATAAAAATGAAGTGGAGATAGCTTCTGGAAGATGTAAAATAGGCATCAGAGCTAGACGAAGTACCTATTAAAGTTTGAAAGATTATGGGAGACTGGAGGTTTGTCTTTAGCATGCTTCCAACGAGCTTGCATAACTTGTATGCTAGTTTTGACATATTGGGCACTTTTAGTGTAGTGCCAGTAGTGATGGAGGACCAAATTGGAATGGCCTACACCATATGAAAGGACCTGATTAAAAGGTTCAGTAACGCAAAGCATAAACCAAAGATGGAATTTTTGCTGATTGAAATATGATGGTAAATTAAATAGTATTGGCAGTAAACAATAAACACTTGTAGGCACTCAAAATGTAGGCCACATATAAGGCCAAGAACTATCCTTTTCTGGTTTCAGTCCAATTAAGACTCAATTACATTAGCACACAAAATCTAATAAAATCCCCTTAACCAAGTAATGCTTAACAGGACTGCTAACAATGCTCGGCACTAGAGTGATCGCTATTCAATATACAATGATGCATGTACAGTAGCTGACCCCTTGATAACTTCAAAACTAATATAAACACTACATTAGAGCAAGAATCAAGAGATCACAAATCTGAGGATGCTAAATGAAATTCCATTCGTCTTGCTTCACAGAGTTGCATGCAGCAGGATAGGGACCTAAAATACCTCGCTTGCCGCCCCAATTCACAATCTCAAGCCTTCATTGGCTTGAACAGTGGTTTGAGCACCTTTAAGGTGGATTTTTGTAGTGACTTTACCCACCTTTGGGCATTAGCAGCTGATCTTCAATAATTGCTGCATCAATTCCCCTCACCTATGAAAATTTGACCCCACCAAGTGGGGAAAGGGACCTAACAATCCATATCTGACACGTTACAGAAGGAATATCCCATACAACGATTTAGAAATTGTTAGTTCATTCTTGAACTGATCCATACTACTTCGATAGGAAAATTGGATTTGTATGGATGCAGGACATTTGTTCTCTCGTGAACCAGTCCATACCAACTATACCATTCATGTACTGGCAGTGAAGGCACACCAGCATGGTCAAGACAGACTGATACATACTGGTAGTTTTTATGCTTGTTAATATAGACCGCGTTGGTCTGTCCAAATGATACCAGTATTATCCTGTTCCATTCCAAAACTGTATGAGGCAGTACCAGTTTTTAAGCTTTGGTCACAGGCATATACTTTAACTTCACCGGTCAAAGATCTTTGGTGGGTGCATTGGTCATTGTACATCCTTGATTCCTGAAAAAGTTTGCATTTGTGAAGCCATCATTTTATACATTCTGATCAAAAATCCACATCTACCCAAGGAGTATGTGACACACTTTAACTAGCAGTACATCACACTGCATCATATCCACGAGCCCACCGATTCAATGTGACCAAACATGTCTCATGGACATTGAGGTTCGTATTCTTCACCCATTCTACCTTGTAAGGGCTGGAGTGTGACTCAGTTTTCAACTTCAACTTATGGTTAGCATCTTTAGAGATGGCATTTGTGCAGCTCCTAAAATAGATCAACATGGCATATAACTGCCCCTTACAAAATATTGCTTCATCTCCAATCTTCTTGATCATCCTCTTGATGTGTAATCAAAAGAGCTCAGTGAATGATGTGTAACCTTCTTGATCATCCTCTTCATCTTCATCAAAATCAAGGTAGACAAGTTCTTTGACCTTCTGTTTTAGGACTGGCAATAGCAATGAGATTGGCTTAATCAGCAAATGTCACTAGTCACTTGAAGCGTTATGTGGAGAGGTGGCCAAATCCTTCGCATATCAAGCAATGGATTTCAAACCTAGAATTAAAACTTGCACCCTGCTTTATATGTGTGCTTGATTGTTGCTAGTTAAGGAGGCTGCTGGTGCCTTTGATTGTCTGAACTCTAGCGTTGGATGTTCAAATCTGAAATTATTAGATTTGGAAGAAGACATCAAGGCTGATTTCATGTTTCTTCCTCAATTTGATACACCATCTGTACAGCATTTGCTAATGTATAATGTCTACTTGTAGTTAAGCTAGGATGACTTAGGCATTCAAACCTTGATAGTTGGTAGCATATGGAAATTTAGATCGAACCACTAAGCTGTAGAAAGCAGTATTCATTTCAACAATCCAACTCCCTAGCATGAAATGTGTGAACTACAACTGGAATAGCTGCTTGTGGATGGGAGGCACAAACTTACAAGTAATAGTTTCCCTCATCTCATCCCAAGAACAGATGGCAGCACAATGAATGTGATGTCTGGTCCACCATATTCATGCTATCCCATTCACCTCTGTCATGAAATAGAACTTGACACCTCGCAATAAGCTAGAAACACTTGTTGCTTCAAGAGCCTTGAACCAAGGTAGGAAAAACCAACAATTGAACCCGTATTGACAAAGAGTGGATATGATATGCACCAAACCAAGAATTAACTGAGGAAGGGAACCATGGGGTAAGCAGCAAATACACCTTAGTATCTAAAATGCATTCTGGACAAAGTGGGGCTAAAGTACATGGATCCGATCTAGGATGCTTTTGATGAGGATGATCTGATGATAGGATGGGTTGTGGGCCAATAGCAAGAGCAGGAGCTTGATGAGCCAAGACCACCTCCACGACCGGCCAATTTTATAGCTAGCAAGGCTAAGGTGGATGTACAGTGACGGGCAAAGCATAATATTCCACATAAGCTTTCAGCTGATCAACCACAATCAAAGAGATCATCAAGGAGCCAATCATCATGTGACTCCATGTCCGACATATCCTCCTAATGATATGATCAAGAGTTGCTTAAACGAGGTTAGCACGCTATCCGATCATCTCAGATAGTAGGACAACATCCATCCTCCCAATATAGCCAAACAAAGAGGGGCACAGGGGGAAGTAGGTAGTTGCTCAATGCAATCTCAACGAAAAAGAAAAGACAGTTGTGGCCCTGATGGAGATAGTAGAGTTGGTTTACTCAAATTCAGAGACCAAAGAGAGCAATGATGATAGTTCTGATGATCATGGATCTGATGGCTAGAGAGGGAATGGAGGACATGAGAACCACCATTTATGTGATAGTTGCACGATGGCCTTCGATTTATCGATGAGTCCCAATTTACGCATACCACATAGAATAGGGACCATGATGCATGAGCTAGTAGAACCTGCGAAGATACGATTATATATAAGAGATGGGCTCCTCGACGTCATTCAAGACACAATGTAGCTGTAGATTACCTCACATGTGGAGCAGAATTTATAAACATATCAGGTTCATCCTCATATGTTGATCTTATAATCCGTAGCCACAGGCAGCTTATGACCCATACGAATATATATATATATGATGAGTCTAAGGCACTGTCTTCTAGTGGCTACCATCCTATACAGCTCGAAGAATCTCACATATCGGATTTTGCCACCGGCATATTCAGATAAGCCCCTCAACCTTATTATCAGTCGGAAGATACCTCTCAAGCCTGACCTTTAGCAAGAGATCCAAGAGCAATCATAATCTAGAGCATGTACCTTACGGGATGAGCATACAGGACTACGACACCACTTGATCTGAGAGGTGAGCTAATGTGCCTCCTAATTATGAAAATGATCCGGACATCTACGAGCAGATCAGCTGTGACGGCCCAACCCATGTCAGAATCCCAGCCAGCCCAACAAAAAAAAAAAGAAAGAAAGAAAAACAGGGGAAGACTCCGAAGGGAGTCTTCTTCCTCCTCTCGCCGGCTCCCAATCGGAGTCGGAGACGAGCTCCCTCCGGTTCTATTTAAGGAGGAGATCCCTCCTCTCTCCCTTCTACCAAAGATCACAAGCTCAGTCGGCGGCAATCGCCGGAAAATTCTCACGGAAGATCCGTCCCTGTGCCGTCCAATTGCTCGCCGGAAAAGCCTCGCCGATGTCGGAGGTAAGCCTCCTCCCCTTCCTCTCTTCTCCCCCTTCCTTTCCATGCCAGTGTGCATGCTCGAAGGCGACCGGAGTCGTCGGATTTTGTTGCGGAAGAACCTCTATATTTTGCTCGTTTTTCTTTGATTTCCGACGCCGGTGGTCGCCGCCGACCACCGATCTTGGCCCTCTTCTTATCGGCGAGTCACCCTCCTCTTGCCGACGGCCGCCCCACGCCGGCTGCGCCGCCGGCCGGCCAACCAACGAGGGGACCTCACGGTCCCCTGTTTTGGCCCAAAAGAACCCACGGGAGAAGAAGAAAAGAAGAAGGAAAAGAAAAAAAAAGAAAAAGAAAAGAAAAGAAAAAAAAAAAAAAAAAGAAAAGAAGAAGGAAAAGAAAAGAAAAAGAAAAGAAAAAGAAGAAAAAGAAAAGAAAAAAGAAAAGGAAAAGGAAAAAAAATAATAAAATAATAATAATATAATAATAATAAATAGGATTTTCTCCTCTCTCTTCCGTGAAGAAAAAGAAAAAAAAAGAGAGAGAAAAGAAAAGAAAAGAAAAATTATTAAATTAATTAATAAATAATGATATAAATAATAAAATATGAGAAAGAGAGTTTCTCTCTTCTCTCTCTCTCTTCAACCTGAACTAGTATTTTCTCTCTCTAGAATTGGACTTTCTCTCTCTACTTTCTCTCTGTAGAATCCTCTCTCTAGATTATTTCTCTCTTAAGATTTTTAAAATTTTGAGAAGAATGATGATGAATTTAAATGATTCTCGTAATAGATTTTTGATCTATGATCGTCGGACGGTACACCGACATCCACTTTGATCAGATCAGGTATTTTTAGATTTTATTTCTCATGATCTTATTGAATTATCCACATGATAATTTTAGCATGATTTGATCTGACCGATCAGAATTTGTTGAATCATATTGTCTGAAGAATTCAAGATGAGTTTTCTCTCTCTAGAATTTTATCTCTCTAGAATTTTCTCTCTCTAAAATATTCTCTCTCTTAATTGATTCTCTCTCTAAAAAAAGGTTAGTGAATGAAGAAATTTTTTTTAATCAGTCTGATCTGATTCTAATGAAGAACCCAGATCCATGATTGTCAGACAACGTACTGGCACCCACCTTAATCAGACCATGAATCTTTAGATTTGATCATCCATGATTCCGATCTAGCCATGATTTGATTTGATCGTGTTGATTTCACCAACCGAGATATTGGATCAATTGTAATGTTGGATTGTGTCATCTGATCAATTCGAATTGTACCTCATAAATTTTCTCTCCTCTGATTTTCTCTCTCTACTTGATTTTATGAAATCGATGAAGAAACCTCGGTCCTATCACTTCGAATCCGATTTGATCTGACAGTCAAACTTTGGATCGTTTAGGTCTTAATTAGATTTTGATTAGATGAAATTAGATGATCGGACCCAATCTAAACCGTTGAAATATGGTGTTCGTATTCTTTCTAATTATTGAAATTGATTCTATATAGGATTGTGGATGTTTGATCATGGGATATCGCGATATGATCTACGAACAGAATTTTTGGAAGAAATTTATAGAATTATATGGATTTATTTGAAATGCGTTCGAGGTAAGTAATGTTTCACTTTTTCTAGATTTATCGGCAAATTATAATGTATTTTTCTGACATGATTTGTGAAACGATGCATGAATTGGATGAATGATATTTTATTATGAAAATATCTTATTTAAAATATTATGATGAAGCATGATTGAACATATTGATTTCATGATGCATTACATTGATTGATTTCGATACTACATGATTATATGTTTTATTATCAAAATTAGAATATGAAATATGATTTATGAAGAATTATGATATAAGAAACATTATGAATTGACAACCTGACTATGTAAAGGACCCTGCCAATGGGGCATATATGTTGGCAATTGATTGTCCTGAGGGTTTATGTCGCTAGCGAGACCGGCGACATATCGCCAGAGAGACCAGCGACAAACCGCCAGCGAGACCAGCGGTTCCAAAGGACATGGCTGCCAGATGATTCGCAGCCTACCGCAAGCAGATACGCGGTATTATGACCCTGCCGCAGGGAAAATGTGGTCATAGCTCATGGTTGACGAAAAGAAATTGAAGAACAAAAGAAATTGAAATCCCGAAAGAAACTTGAATTTTCGAAAAAGAAATGAATTTGCATGAATTATATTGCATAATTGAAATTGACTTCGAATTTATGAACTCTATATGCTTATTTTCTACAAATGATTATTTACTTATATGCCTGATGAAATCTGTTGAGAAGTGATCATTGCTTACTGGGTTGTCTAGCTCATTACCTTTTATTTTACTGTTTTTACAGATGTTGAGGAATTAAGATGATACAAGATATGAATGGAAGAGTGATCAGAAGGAGAATCCTTATACTTTTATTTAGGTTGAAAGTCTTATTGAATTTGGTGTAAGACCTATGAATCATTGTTGAATTTATTAAGATATTAAAGAAAAAATTTAGATCGTTATATTTTGAATTTAAATTATTGACTAATTATTCCGCTTTGTTTTAGGATAGTATGATAAGATGCCTTGCATGCTTATGGGAAAAGTTTTCTATGAGTATGCGGCGGTTGCCATGACCCTCGATTCAAAATCTCGGATCGGGGGCGTGACATCAGCACTCAATGATATTTTAAATCTTGGTATGTTGTACTTTAAATACATACAATTGATTCTATCATTTTATGTTTTGCACCTTACTAATTGATTTGAGGTATATTTCACTTGACGAGATTGCAAATATTAGTGTTGCCGTTAAATCGTCCTTATAGATTGCAAACCCACTACCACCACTGTTGGCTTCCACCTTTCAAGACTTGAGATTTACGTAGGGCATCTTTTTGATTTATTTCAAGCAATGCTATGATGATACAAAAAAATTACATAAAAATATCAAGAATCATCATTCGGGATATACTAGAGTGATAGAAACATCAAAGAACATCAAGAAACATCATATTAGACTTAAAATCATTCAGAAAACAAAAAAAAATGATAAAATTTCATGAAACCCTAATAAAAAATTTTAAAAAAAAAGTATGGCATGATAGTTCAGAACCGATATGCCATGGCACACCATGTCAGTATGGTACTGTAGCAAATTGGTGGTTGACTAGTATGAGTCGCAGTATTGGTTCGACCTACCTTGATACAGACTTTTCAATCTTCAACTTCTGGTTTTGGTCTCTTATGACATGTTTTCTAATGCTATGTTTACACAAGGTGTGGGTGTTGAGCTAACTATCCTACCTATGGTTTTATATGCATGCTGAAGATAGAAACATCCATATTTAACATATATATATCATACTATGAACTAATCAAATTATGTTTGAAGAGCAAATAAATCCACATTGATTGTAATACCCTGCCCATTGTGACCTAAAAATAAATCAGACCTAGTCCCCTTAACTGGCCAGGAGTTGATTTTGAACATAGCCTTGAAGAGGCCTGGAATTTTTGGCTCAACCCAATGTAAAGCTCATAGCTTGAAAGCCTGTTTCCAAAGGAAAAATAGGGCAAAACCCTTATTTCAGTTGGAGTTTCCTAGCCCCCACCGGCTATTTAATCTCTTGGTTCCTTAAGAAGCATGATGCTCCCATCCTTTATCTCCTCTCTTCTCTCTATTTTCTTCTAAATTTTGTTGTTGCATGCTGCCATCAGGCTCGCCGCCATCGTGGCTAACCATCACCGAAGACTAGGCACGAAACCTCTAATCCTTCTCTTCTTGCTTATCTTTATCGAGCAGCACCACTATTGCTTTGATTCTAGTAAAGGGCAGCCAGAAATTGAGCAAGCAACATGTCCCTTGTTCTACCATTCAGAGGCTTTGATTTCTATTTTTGGTGGCCACAGCCACCTGCTACTGGTCCTCGCCAAGCTCTGCTCTACCTCTGGTGACCAAGCAAACCAAGCAATGGAGCTCAGCCACCAGTGAGCAGCTGAGGCTCGAACCTTTTGCCGACCCTTCTATTTTGAGGTAAGTTTCTCTGTTCTTTTTTTTTTGAGTCCCCGCCCTTCGCCAGCCCATCTGCTGCTAGCCTTTCGACCATGAACCACCACCACCATGAAGAGCCACCTTCTAGGCATTGCCCTTCCTTTTCCCCTATTTTTGAGAGGAACACGGAAGGTCCAGTATTTTTTGTTAGAAAAAAAATCCAGTACCTTCCTATGAAGACCCATTGCGACCTCCCTCTCTCAAATTTTGCCACATTGGTTAGTATCAAGGTTTTGAATACAGATACCGGTGGCCATTCCGGTCGGCCAACGGCACAGCCCCATACTGGACCAGATCGGACCGACGTGAACCGACGAAGGGACAAACTGGAGAGGAGGAAAAGAGAGAAAGAGAAAGAGAGAGAGAAGGGGAGGGAAGGAGGTTGAGGCAGCGGAGACGCCACTAGTGGCCACTTGAGGGCTGCGCTGGCCCTCGAAAGGCCGTGGTGGCCACCGCGACTCTATGTCGTCCGCGGGAGAAAAGAGAAGAGAGAGGTCCAGCGGAGAGGCCGCCGGACCGAAGGGGTCCAGCGGAGAGGCCGCCGAACGGCGTAAACGCCACCTCCGGCTCTGTGGCCATGAAACAGAGGCTTAAAAAAACCTCTTGTTTCAAGGGCTTTTTTTAAAAAGTCCGACAACAGTGAAGCCTGCAATGGATTTGTCGGCTTCACTGTTTCTGAGCTTTTTTTAAAAAAAATATTGAACTAGTGAAGCCGACAAATCGATTGCCGACTTCACTATTTTTATTTTTTTTTTAAAAAACTGTTAAAAAGTAAAGCCAGCAAACCAAATGCTGGCTTCACTGTTTATATCTTTTTAAAAAACGGCCGACGTGTGAACAGGGACGGTCGCCCCTGCTGCCCGCACCGCTTCCACCGCCCGATGGCCACGACGACCACTTGAAGACCTCCGACAGCCCCTCCACTGTCCCATCCTCCCATCTCTAGTGGCCTCTCCTTCTCTCTCTTTCTCACTTGTTGCGGCGGCCCTACGGGCGAACCAAGCCGTGGAGCCTTCCGCGGCCCTCCGACGACCATAGAGGGCCACCGCCGGCCTCCAACAATCTCTCCATCTCCTCTCTGTCTCTCTTCCTCTGTTTCCCTTTCTTTCTTCTCCGGCACCAGCATGCCATTTTTCCTATCGGAACCGTCCCGATTCCCCACCGATCCGGTTAGGCACGCCTCGAACCATCCAATTTGGGATAGTTCTGAAAACCATGGTTATTAGTATTGTACCATACTGAAACTGAAATGATATGCAGTCTTGTAGCATACAAACATTCAATATGCCTCACCGTCGTATACCATACCGCATACTAACACTATAATAGGATGATAATGATGGGATCCGATACTGAGACTGAACCTTACTCTTTTATGTGATCTTAGGCAGCCTTGGTAAAGGGAGTACAAATCCCCTAACTATTTGGGCAACATGTCAGGCCCACTTTAGTTCTTATTGAACACCACTGAACTCTTGTATCATCAATCCTTATAGATCTATCCATTCCCTCGCCTAATTTGTGATCTATAATTTGACCAATTGGATTACCCTAATCAGACCGATGTAGGGTTGTCAAGCACCGCCGCCTGGCCAGCCCCATCCCTCCACATTTGCTTCATATTTTGCCATAATTGTCCTAATTTTTCATTGATATTTTCTGATTGTCGAAGTTGGATCCATGTACAGATAAAATTGTCTAGACAAGATGTCCAGCAAGCAAATACTATGATATGGTCTATGAATTGAGGATTTTGAGAAGGAATTTCAGAATTATTAGGACTTATCGGTGTATTTGTGAGATAAATAATGCTTCACTTTTTTTAGATATATCGGCAAATTATAAAATTATTATATTAATAAATTTTGGATCATACTATTCATGGTGTATGAATTTGATGAATGGTATTTTATTATTGAATATGTTTTATTTTAGAATATTATGATGATGCATAATCAGAAGAATTGATCTTGCTCAATTCATTTCGATACCATATGATTACATATATTTTTGTCAAACTAAAATATGAAACTACATGATTCTTTGGATCTTGCCAGTGCGGGTTAAACATTGGCACTTGATTTGGCTTGAACGGTTTATGCTGCAAGAAAATGCACGGCATACCATAAGCAAGGTTTCAAATTCTGTTAGACAGGGGTGTCCCGATTTCAACATAGAACAGGATGCCCGATTGTCCCACCCTATCCCAATAGCGGTCCTGATTATGCAGCCCAGTAAATATCCTTTGTCTCTCTCTCCCCTACTTTTCTTTATTTCTTTCTTTTCTTTCTTTCCTTCCTTTCTTTTCTTTTCTTCTACCTTCCTTTCTTTCCTTTCCTTTTTCCTTTCTTTTTCTTATCTTCTCATTTGTTTCTTTTTTCCTTTTTATTTTTCCCCATCCTTCCTTCTTCCCTTCCTCTCTTTTCTTCTCCCTTCCTTTCTTTCCTTTTTCTTCTTCTTTCCTTTCACTTTTTACTTTTCTTTATCTTTCTTTCCATTCTTCCTTTCCTCTTTCTTCTCTCCCTGCATAGATGGGTTTCAGAGTCCCAATCATGTTTTCTCATAGAAATGGAATGGGATGGAATGGCTAAGACATCCCCATCTTGTTGGTACTTAAAACTTTGACCACAAGTAGATACACGGTCATGAAGGGCATCGCCGTAAGATGTGAAGCGACCCACAAGAAGATGCATGGTATCATAACCCTACCACTAGAAAAATATGGTCCTAGTTCATGACTGACAAGATAAACTTGATATTTTGAAAGAAATCAGATTTATGCATGAAATTTAAATTTTGAGAAAGATTAGATTCTCATGCACAATATTTTGATAATGCGGTATATCTGGATCTAGTTTTGCATTGATGAATTCCGTACACTTATGTTTTGTAAGGTTGATTATTAATTTATCGCCCTCACTTATCAAGTTCTCATTGCTTACTAGATTGTCTAACTTATTATTCGATATTTTACTATTTTTATAGATCCCAAGATCTAAGCCAGCACAATATATATTTCGGGAAGTGATTAGAAGCAGAACTTTTGTTTCTTTATTTTAGATTAGAATTTTACACATGTTTGATGTAAAATCTTTTAAATATCCTATGGCTTGCTTTATGATATATGAGGCCCAAGCCCATGTTTGGCCCAAAACCAACGAGGCCAACTCTAAAACAACGCCCTCACGTGATATGGGAATGTGATGGTGGAATGCAGAGAGAGGCCACATGCCTCCCTCTGCGGCCAACACGAGAAGGGCCATGTGTCTCGCTCTCTTATGCGATAGGAGAAAAAAATTAGGAATCACGAAATCACAATTTATGGGGTGAGCTCTGTTTGGGAAAAATAGAGCACTGCCTGTTTCTCCCTTACCCACGACCAAACCCCTATCGTTCTATCTAATCTCTCACCCTTAATCTCTTTTTTTTCTTTTGCTCGTTCCTGTTCTCCTTACCTTTCCTCTCACACTTATTCCCTCTTATGTCCAAATCTCCCCTCTTCATTCCTCACGGACCCAATGTCATCCCTCTCATGTCCAAATCTCCCCTATTCATTCCTCATGTACTCAACGTCGTTCGTGCCTTCTCGCCTTCCTCCTAGCCTCTAATGAGTCCTCTTCCTTTTATGTAAATTTCTTGAAACATTTAGAGAAAAAGGGGATTAGGGCTTTGTTCTATGGTTTAGGAGCCACTATTGGGCTCTTTTCTCTCATTTTCATGGTGGCAGGCGGTTATGTCGTGGATGATGGCAGCTCTAGACCGTGTTGTAGGTGGTGGCCAGGTGGAGTGCTGACCCCTTGTTTTGCCTATTGAGATGGAAGAAAAGAAGAAGATAAGAAAGAGAGGAGAAGGAAAAAGAAAAAGAAGAAAGAGGGAGAAAGTGTGTGTAAGAGAGCAAGAGAGATGGCTGGGAAGGGGAAGAAGGGAAAGCAATGGAGGGGAAAGAGAGACTTGGGCATTGCATAGATAGAGGATTTATCCTTTGTTCTGATTGGAATGAGCATAGGCAATCTGTCTATCTCTTGGGACAAGTAAAACCCAGTCCACACCACCCCAATGTTGACTTTTGTGAAAGAATAATTTTCACTTTATGCACTCCCCTAATTTTCTAATTTGGGATTGATCTAATCATAGGTGGGCAACAACTCGAGTCTAGAGAAGACCAATGTGGGGTCTATCCCTACCTACTAATTGAGGTAAAATCTAGTCTATTAATTTCTTAAATTAATTAACCATTATTGTGATAGGGATAGAGTTGATAAATTAGAGATTAGAAGATTTAGGGAAATTAGGCCATAATTATTTAAACTAGAAAAGAGGGTGATTTCTGAATTTCATAGTGCAAAATGTTGATTTGGAGATAATTGGATGTTCTAGGTGTTCGATGAGCCAAGTTGGCCGTTGGTTGGATCTTGTTACTGAAAGAGGGAAGGATCTCTACCTACATGATTATAAATATTTGGTATCATATGTTGGAAATCATGGATATGGCATACTCGCATGTATTACAAGTTTTGATTTTCTATGATCCTAAATTATGCTTAATTACATAAATATAGCACAAATAAATAATTAATAAAATAAGAAAATAATAAAATAAAAGGGGAATAATTTGTAAAGATTAAAAATCGGGGCATTTGGATATTCACGATATCAGTATCGCCTCAGCATGGGTAGGAATGTGGTACATATATTAGTATGGCCTCATCACGAGTAAGAATGTGGTACACTTATCAATATGGCCTCGCCATGGCCAGGAACATGGTACACAATTAGTATGGTCTCTCCATGGACAGGAATATGGTACACATCAATATGGCCTCGCCATGGGAAGAAATGTTTTACATATTTGAGTATAGCCAATCACGGATAGGAGCATGACTGTAAATAGTCCAAATGCCAAAAATATCAACCAAATCAACAATAAGCATATTATGATAATAATAAATTGATAACAATGATGATGATGATGGTAAGAATAATAAAGATGATAATAGCTGAAAATAGTAGTTAAAAAAGAAATTCTAATTGAGGTGCTGATCTGGTAATGTACAAAATTAAAAGACGAGTTAATAAGAGGTGCTGATCTAGCCTGCTAAAAACCAAAAAAATAAAAATCGAAGCAGCGATGAACCCCTATATCGAATTGGAGGGTAGAGGACCTCGACAGCCCTCTGCTCTCTCAATGCTGGCTCGCTGGCCATCAGAGAGCTCGTGGCGGCTGCACCGTACGTCCGGAAGCCTCCGAGGGCCTTCGTTGATCCGGTGAGATCTCCCCATCTATCTTCTTCCCTCCCTCCACCCTTATCGAGCTCAAAAAGAGCTCCGACAGCCTCCGACGGCCGCCGGAGGCCCTCTCTTCCTCTCCCTCTCCTTCTCTCCCCCCCCCCCCTTTTTCTCTCTTTCTTCTCCCTCCCTCCAAGATGGCCTTGCCCATTTTCATGCCGGAACTGGACCGGTATCCCGCCGGTACAGTTAGGGACAGCAACAAATGGTGCTTAGTTGCTTACTGTTCAAGGCTTTAGGATGCAATAGCAAAGAACTTTTTTGGTTTCTGAGCCAAGGGAAGAATCAAATAGGTTAAGATTTAAGCCTTTTAAGGCTTTAAGGAATTAATTGAACAATTTGTTATAACCTCACAATCAGACAAAAAATGCTGCACAGAAAACAGACAGCAATAAAATCAAATATCAGCAATCAAACAATAGAGAAATCTTCTCTGAAATTTAAGAGAAATATATTGAGACATTAAATCAAACAGATCACAAGGCAAAGATGAAGTTTTTACTGACTGAAATATGATAGCAAATTAAATAGTATCAGCAGCAAATGTTAAACAGAACTAGATCAATATAAATGGAGGACAATACTAATGGACAGAGAATAAAATTAACAGAGACACTAATAATATAAAAAAGGAAGGTGAGTGAAAAGGCAGCAGAACTAGGCTCCAGAGAAGAATTCCTTCCCTGCAGGAAAAACAAAAAAAGTCTCTATCCATCATTATGGACATCCACAAAGCAAGCAACAAAAAACCATATAAGTCCAATCTAATTAACCAACTAATTAGATCTCCAATCATGCCTGACAGTAGCATCCCTGTTCATCCCACCATGACACATAAATAGTGGCCAGCCTCTTATTAACTTCCAAAGTATTATAAAACTACTATACGAAATTAAAAGACTATCAATCAGCGATAAATCTGGGCCCATTAGGTGAATTTCCAGTCAAGCCTTGCTTCATAAATGTTCCTCGCAGCAGGGTTGGGCCCTCAAATACCTAAATTGCTGCTCCAATCAAAAAGTTAAGGCCTTCATTAGCTTGAAAATTGCTTTAAGCACTACCATGTAGGACTTTTGTAGCCATTGCACCCACTCATGGACCTTAGCAGCTGATCTTCAATGATCAGTGCATCACGTAATACAGATTAAATGCTTACTTTTGGTTTCTGAATCTATTCAACACTTTGCTCACCAAAATAGTGTAAAGGATGTGTTAGCAAAGTTGAAAGGCCAAAAAGAAATGCCTATCAAACTAAATGTTATTTTTCTTTGAGTTAGTATCACATTGACCGTCCCCCATCATTTTGAAAAAAAATATTTTTTTTTTGCTAAAAAATAACAAAAACTAGTATGACAGCTAACTGAAGTGAATCTAAGAATTAGGTCTCTCATCCTAGATTTCCAATGAAATACAATGAAAAAATTGTGAAGATACCCAAAGGTCTTCTATTATAGTGAAAACTGAAAAGACCATCAATGCATTGTCAAGGTGGCTGGTGAGAAAAGCAACATTTTATGCTGTTATCATGTCATGACTCCTTCAGGTGATAGGCAAAATATGCAAGTCAAAATTGGTAACCTATTCAATAAAAGAATAGCATATCAAGATATCAAGACTTGGTTCTAAACATTGAAAAAAAGATGACTGATAATCATGTGATACAAAGAGATCACTTGATGTCTTAAATTTCTTGCAAAATTCAATGTGAGAACACATTAGATGGATGATGGATCATTCTTACCTATGCTCACGCTCAAAAACAGAAATACCCAAAGTGAGCACTTTTGAGTAGACCCATGAAGCCGAGAAACATGAAAAGAATGTTGGCGGGGAGTCAGGAATTGAGGACCGAGTATCTTCCGTTAAACTAGTTCGTATCTGGCTATCAGATATATCAATGCACCTCATCACCATATCCATATTGTTTTCATCTAGATATTCATCTGTTACTTGTGCCACTTCAATCGCCTGCAGACATCCAAGCAACACAATTAGAATGATAGCAGGTGCAGGAAAAAAATGTTTTCTTCCTTGCCTAGGAAAAATCTACCACCTCTTCGTATTCTAGAAGGTCATCTCGACCTGCAAAAATTTGGTGTGAAACATTGCAAGTGTAATCTGGAAATTTGATCAGTCCAAGATCAACTAATAGAAAAGATGAAAGGTCCTGCTCCCCATTGAGGAAAAAGAGTCTCTGCATAAACACATCAAGAAAATGACTTATAGGAGAAAACTAAGGCATCACAATGAAACCAAAAGAAATAAGACAAAATAAATAAGACTAACTTGAAGAAGGAAGAAATCCACCATGGTATAAGGTTATTGAGATAAAAAATCACCATAAATCACCTGAACACGCCACAGAAGTATATCAGCAGCAGAAGATATTCTCACACAGGTTCCCACCCGTTCAAAAACCACCTTTGGTAACAGTGGGCTGCATGTCCCAATGATTGATTAGCTAAGCATTCTGAAAGAATCTATAAGCAAAAGTATTTTAAGTTACTTTTACCAAGTTCCATTTTCATATGCAGAATACAGAACGTTGATAAGCTCCTGTCGTCGAGTGCAATTGATGACTTTCTAAAGAAACATAAGGTGAAAAGAAAAAGGAAAAAGAAAAGAAAGTAAACAACAAAAGTCTGTAAGCGGACTAACAGACAAGAGGCAAATTGCATATTTCAGAACAATTACATAAACAAAAACATGATATAAATTTAAATACTTATAAAAAGCACTAAAGAATAAATTTTTGTTTGCTAATCAAAATCCGGTTCACCAGTTGTTTCTTGTGAAAGCCAAGATCAACTTATTCTACTGAAAGCCAAGATCAACTTATAAAACTTGCCGCCATGTTTTCACATTTGTTCCTTTCCACCCATCCGGTTCACCAGTTGTTTCTAGTGAAAGCCAAGATCAACTTATTCTACTGAAAGCCAAGATCAACTTATAAAACTTGCTGCCATGTTTTCACATTTGTTCCTTTCCACCCATCTTCCAAAACCTTCAATTTGTATTCAAATATTCTCAACTCCCAAGGGTTAAAATCTCAATACAAGACCTTGTCCTGGTTTGCTTCTAGGATGGTGAGGTACCAGGATGGTACGATCAAGACATCCCGAAACTGCCGATTGCATACCAATTGCATCCCCAATGTCAAGACCTGATGGAGATGGTTGGAAATGGGATATCCTAGTTCAAGAGAATTGGTGTCTTGCAAGTATCTTAGGTCCCAGTTTTTTTATCAGAATGGTATAATATCAATGCTATCATCCCATTCCAACGGGATTTAAATTTTTTCCAATCATTATTCCAACACTCTGACTTGTATCTAAAATACTTAACAGTTGTCATTCAATATATCCTTAAATTTATGCAAATGATTCAAAAACCATGTCAGTACCCTGTAACGGTCAATGACCAGCTAAGCATTGTACCATATTTGTCATACCAGCACTATCCGTGCCCCAATAATTTGCAAGGACACAATTTTCTTTCTCTTTGTCGTTGTTTTTAATGGTCATTTAGACTGTAGATACTTTTTAAGGTTTGTTTATGTCATAATTTTGGATTATCAAAGGTTTTCAAGGTAAGGGGTGGTCTATGGTGTCAATATAAATACCAACACCTTACTCCTTTTGTTGTTTCCGATGCTGCAGGAAAAAACAGAAAAGGGAAGAAGAGAGGAAAAGGGGGAAACTGGGAAAGAGCTGATAGATCTAGCTTCTATTGCTCGAGTCCAGCCTCCTCAAAGCCAAGTTCCAAGTTAGAAGATAGAAATTTCCTCTCCCACCTTATCTTTTTGCCATTCTTTAGCCCAAAATCAAGAAGAAAAACTCTTGGTATCGATACCATAAACCCATCTATTAGCTCAAAAGCATCCCATACTATTAAATTATGATAGAATCCTAGAAAGCTTCAAAATCACCATTGAAAACAACAAAAAACAGAAACAAAAAAAATTGGGAGCTTGGCAAATTACTTTGATGTCAAAACATACCAAGTGCCGATATGGTGGGTATGACCACCCTGGTCACTGTTCTAGTTTGTACAAGATAGTACCAACCAAGCTGACCCAATTTTTCCTGTATGGAACTATGGAAGTCTTAAACCTGTCAAGACTTGCTTACTATTTTAACCCTGGATGAAGAAGATAGACCAAGAAATACCAAATCTTCATAGCTTGTCTAGCGCCAATGTGAACTTTGTTTGATATATTCATTTCCAAACAAGGTTCCCTGTACCGGTACCGGACGGCATACCGGTGCCGGACCAGTACGGTACGATATCGATACCATACCGTACCGATACACGGTACGCTTCAGCATACCGATTCGGTATCGGTACAAAATTTTTTTTCCTTTTCGTTTTTTTTTTGGGTGTTCAAGTTAATAATTCATAAATACAACCCCAAATTTCATTATATTACATATTATTGACATATTTGGGTTCAATTTTGAGTTAGATAGCGGTACAAAGACTCTTGATCCAAAATTTCAAATATATATTTATTTACATTATATTACAACTATGTCATCTTAAAATTAAAAAATATATATATAAAATATGCATTAAAATGTATCTAAACGTTTAAGTACAAAGCACAATAACTGATATACCAACCTCAAAATCTAATCTACATTTTTCTTAATATTTTTTGTATAAATAAATATATGTTAAAAAATAGTTGATTAATTAAAGTCAACGAACGTCATGCTTTAAATTTTTTTCTTATAAATATCTGCAAGTATAACAAAACATGATAGTTTAATGATAATTAAAAAAATTATATATAAATTTAAAATAATTTCAATCATAATTTTAAAACTTATAAATTCAAAATAAATATGTTATATATTTCAAATAATATTTTTAAATTAACTAAAATATAACACTATTTTTATATATTTTTTATTTTATAATATTTTTTTATTATTCAAATAATTATAAAAATATTTTTTAATTTCAAATATTTCAAAAAAATTTTGAGGTTAGATTTAAGTAGCTTGAATCATTCTAAACATGATTCCAAAACTCTGATTTTTTTTTAATTTAATTTTTTATTAATTTTTAAATGAATAAATATATAAAAATATTTAAAAAATATATAATTAATAAAAATTAACAATTTTGGTATCATCATGTAGATCTTTCAAAGATCTATCACATATAATTAAATCATACCAAAATCACAAATTTTTGACATGTTTTCTCTTATTTTCATACTTCCTCATTTTTATCCTATTTTTAACAACAAAAACAAAAAAAATAAAATATTTACTAAGAAAATAACATATTATCTTACCTTCAGTCAAAGATCAGCCTCTCCTCGAACCACTCTTGCAATTTGATGGAGTTTTTTTTTTTTCTAATTTTTCGAAGGTCTCAATGAAGCACCTTCGGGAGTTCTCTGAGACTTCTCAGAGAACTCCAGGCACTGGGCTGCCACTTAAAAATAGCCCAGACCCCACTCTCCTCACCCCCCTCTCCACTTTTTCACATGGGGTTGTCGGCACGGCTCGGTTCACGTCGAATCGGTGCCAAATCGCTTCATACCGCCTGATTTTGGACAGTATGGATCGAAACTGCATCGAACCGGGCGGTTCGATGCGGTTCAGAGTGGTTTTTCGAAAAAAATCCCCCAAATCGGACTGGCAGCGCGTCGGTCCGGTTCGGTACACCCCATATCGAGCAGTCCGACCCAGTACGGCGAACCCTGGTTCCAAATATATCCACCTAGTTTTGCCATTTACCTTTTGGAATACCCAGTCCCATACACTGATCTCAAAGCAGAACAAAAAAAATTAGGAATTGGGCCAACAAATGCAATGCACGTGCTGGATTTATTTGGGAGAAGAGAAGAATGTGGAAGAACTCCTGAAGGAGTTCTTCTCCGACCAAAAATCCTAAAAATATTAGGAAATAGAGATTGATTCGAACTCTAAATCCTTCCCTCAGAAATCTATTTAAAGACCTCTAATCTCACAATTTTTCTCACTGAAAATCACCAAGTTCGCCGCCTATTCTTCCTTTCTTTTCCCTTTGATTGCCAGCAACTTAGTTTGGATTTTGCCACTGGAAATCGACTAATTTCCATCAAAGATCAAGTAAATACCTTTAATCAACTTCACCACGAAGTTCTATAGGTTTTAATCTAGAATTTTTGCTAAATTTTCTATTAAAAATCCATTGAAAATCATTGTTCTTCCCGAATCCCATGTTTCGTGTTCCATCTTTGATTTTTCATCACCGAACCAAGCCGGTTGGCACTGTCGGGGACTGCTCCTCTGACCACAAGGGTCGCCGGCGGGGTTAGTTCGAGAACAATGGGAAGATAGCCCCCCCTATTCCATTAAGGAAAAGGAGAGAAAAAGGACCGCACGGGTCCTCTGTTTCCCGTGAAGAAAGAAAAGGAAGAAAAAGAAAAAAAAAAGGAAAAGAAAAAAAAAGAAAGAAAGAAAAAAATTCTCTCTTCCCCCTCTCCTTGCTCTAAGTCTGAATCTCATCTTTCTCTCTTATAAGTTTTATTTTCTCTCTCTACTCTCTAAAATTTTCTCTCTAGACTTTCTCTTTTTTGATGGATTTCTCTCTGTAGAAGTCATCTCTCTAAGATTAATTAGTGAATGAATTTTTTTTAATGATTCTAATCTGATCCCAATAAAAAAGAGTCCTAATCCGCGGTCGCAGGACAGCAAGCTGGCATCCATCTTGAGCAGATCAAAAATCTTTAGATTTGATCATCCTTCAAGATTGGATAAAGTTAACATAGTTGGACCATAGGATATGATTACGATTCATCATGTCTTTCTTAATTGTTTATGTCCTTTCTAATTATTGGACTTATTATATATAGGAGTGCAGTTGTTTCGACAAGAAGATGTCTAGTAGTGGAATATTACGATAAGCTGTAAGAATTTTAAAGAAAAAAAATTTATAAAATTATTTGGATTTATTAGAATGCGTGTAAGGTAAGTAATGCAACCTTTTTTCTAGATTTATCAGCAAATTATAAAATATTTTTTACATTTAATTATTCATGATTTATGAATTCGATGTATTATATTTTGGATTACTAAATATGCCCTTTTGCCCAATATGTCAAATGATTTGTGATTAATCATATCGATTTGATTTCGATGTCGTCTGGTTTATGACTTTTCAAATTTGGAATGTGAATTTGTGTTTGATCTGAGATGGATTTTGACTCGCAGCCTAACTATATTTCGAACCCCACCAGTGGGGGTTAAATACTGGTACTTTGATACCCTGCCAGTAAGGGTTATGCGCTGGTATTTTGATACCTAATCAGTGGAGGTTGTATACGGATATTTTGATACCCTACCAGTAGAGGTTGTATACTGATATTTTGATACCCTACCAATGGGAGTTATGCGCTGGTACTTCGATACCCTACCAGTGATGATTATATGCTACTATTTCAATACCCTGCCAGTGGGGGTTGTGCGCTGGTCCTTTGATACCCTGCCATTGAGGTTATGCAGCGGTACTTTGATTTAGTTCATGGCTTCGAGATGCATGTGATGTTTTGAAAAGAATCGATTTTTGAACAAAAATGAATTTTGAAAAGACTGTATTTGCATGGATTTATTATTGTATAGTTTGAATTGATGCAACTTGCATGCTTATTTTTAATATATTATTATTACTGAATTTATCTAGCTAAAGTGTACATTATTTACTGGACTATCTAGTTTATTACTCTATGTTTTACTATTTGTACAGATTCAGAGGATTAGCTTGATTTAGGGATTCGATATGAGAGAACGTGTTAGAGACAGACTTTGATATTTTGTTTTAAATTAGGATTTATTGAAAGTTGATGAAAAACTATGAAATACTATTTTGTAAGATATTTGATTTAGTTATTTAAAAATAAATTTGAACACAAATTATTTGAATTTTATTCTGCTGTTGCTTTATGATATCGTGATGAGATGCCTTGCATGCTTGTGGAAAAAGTTCTCCATAGTATGCGGCGGTTGCTATGACTTTCGGCTCACGATCTCGGATCGGGGGCATGATACCTTTGTTGGCACAAGCTGTCGGGCGGACACCAGATCCATTTGGTAGCAGACGATGAAGCAAAGACACTAGAGCATGAACGCCAGTAGGTACCTACAAGCAAGTCCACTTGCAGAGACTGTTCGACAGGGGACCCTCCAACGATCAAATCAGCTGGAAGTCGGGAATAAAGGGGGGAGAGAGAGCAAGGTGTAAAGAGGTAGAGGAGAATGATGATTAGCCCTCAAAAGTGCTCGAGGGACTTACCTGGGGTCTCCTTATTCTTCCCCTTTTTGTGAAGAAGCAACGATGGCCATTTAAGGAAGAGCAGTGACTAGCCTTGCCATAATCGCACATGCAAGGTCAACGCGTAGCATCCATACCATTATTCCAGTGATGGCATCATGATCTCGATGATCTCTTGCCCTTTTTGTGCAATATCAGTGATCCTCTGCGCAAGGCATGCTAGCAATTCTGGACCGGCATGATTGTTGCGCTAAGTCGAGGGCACCCCAACCGCGCGGGTCATCCCAGTCCAAGGCTAGCTAGCTTCGATGTCATCCGAGGTCAACTCCATATTACTTACCCCCACTCCCAAGTCCGAGGCCGACTCTGACTCGAAGGGAGTTGAAGCATTTCCCCGACCAAGGCATTGCCAATTACTCCAATCATTTTTTCTAGCTGCTGCAGTTAATGTGTCGGTCGGACTTTCGAGGCATCATGATTTCGAACGCAGAAGGCACGCCACTTTAGACTCACAACCCTTTGCTTGGATAAGCATGGGACACATGGGAGTTATCAACATCGCCTAGACAGAATGGCGGGTCAATCTCCATCATCAAGAATATGATCTATGGGTTCTGAATTCAGTCAGTGCCGTTTCGCCATGTGTAAAAACCACAAGCGCCGAGATGAAGCATCACTTGATCCTAACCATCCGATGTCTTATATAAGCCGCCTGGCCCCTCCTTGCTCGGTGTTATTTCATCACTTGAGGGGAGACTATTATTCTAGTGATTCTTACTAGGCATCCATTGCCTCCTAGCCATGTCCATTGCGCATCTCCAGCAGCTCCTCTGCCTTCTTTGTGTGAGCTCTTAGGGAGTCTTGCCGTGTCACCTCCTAACCCTAGGTTAGGTACTCGCAGCATTATCTCTCTAGACCGCCCCTTCTCTTTTGTTTCCATGTCGATTTTTTTCTTTGCCTCCTATTGAGGATGTCCGAGACCAATCTCCACTGGGAGCCACTCTCCTAGCCGATCGAGGGCCCGCCATAGGTGCCAACCATCTTGCTCTGATTACTTGATGGTTAGATCTGATGCCCCTATCGGCTTGAAGTGGGTCTCATCCATCCTCTCCCCGGAAATTTGGTATTGGAGGCGAATCCGAAAACTTGGAGGCAATTCGCCTCCAATACCAAATTTCCAATGAGTTCTATTTGGAATTCCTAGATCCTGAGGCTCGGATCTCGGACCCACCTATAGATCGGCTAGGTCTCTACGAAAAGATGTGGAAGACTGGGCTAAGACTTCCACTCCATCCATTCATCATCCAAATCTTTAGATATTATTGCATTGTTCCGGCCCTCTGGTCCCAAACACCTGGACATTCATACTTCCCTTTCTTTATTTTTGTCTCCTTTGCGACGTTCACCCCACCATCTCTCTCTTCTATGCCTTCTTTATCCTAAAGAAGCATCCCCAAGAGAAGGATTGATGGTAGTGTCTCTTAGGAAGGGTCGCATCCTTATCCGAGGCGCCCTTCTTCCATCCATAGGTAAATGGAGCAATTTTTCTTCGTTACTGCCGACCAACCGTGGAGTTCCGATACTTCATGGGGTCTGACTCGGAAGGCCATGAACCAAGCCCTTCGACTATCCGATGCTGACAACCATGCATTGAAGATCCTCTCTGATCGCGACGTTCCCCTTTGCAGGAGTTGCTGTCCGAGCATATGTTGGTCAACATCAGCTTGACACATGCCGACACCCACGATACGGCAATCTCTCATCATTATTCTCGATAGCCCCTAGCATGTGACATCCTTCTGACCTTGCTTGCTTCTATCTTGCAGCCATACAGATGAACATTGAGCTCCTCTGTCAGGCACATCAGAGGAAGCAAAAGGCCATAGTAGCCAGTGAGCCATCATTGAGGGCTCAAGTTGAGCCCCCATAGGTCATCCAAGACTGAGCTCGATGAGGGGCCAAGCCACGACCTCGAGGCTCCAAAGAGGGACCGACACGGTCTCGAGTGCGAGGCAGTCTCACCCCTACGCTCACTTCCTCTCGGGACTCAAGTTCCTTCAGGGACTTCACCACCAACCCCTACTCTTCTCCCAACTGAGGCAGAGATAAGGCCCAAGGCTATCGCGGCCAGCCGTTCCCCTCCACTTTCCTCCGAGCCTTACGTCCTAAAATAGGGCATAAAGCAGAATGACAAGGGGCTCCACAGCCCCTATGTTGCCAAAGACTTTCTATGCAGGGTGATCCTCTCCCCCCCCCCAAAAAAATCGGGAGGCCGACCTAAGGGTCAGCACTCCTACCTATGTATGCAAGGCATTCTATTCTCTCCTCCAAATAAGAGCCTACCGCATTTCCCTTCATGTGTAGCTGAGTCTTTTAGCCTAAACGTCATCTGGTTTGCAACTTGTCCACCACACCAACTTCTTCAATGATGCCATCAAAAGGCTCTAGGCTCTGTTGATCGATGCTAAGAAGAAAGCCAAAGAGGCAAAGGCGAAATTGGCCAGAGCAACAACCAAGTAGAGGAGAAGGAGGGTGGCAGAGCAATCGAAGGTGGCCAAAGATAAGCTTCGAATCTCCCTCATCGAACATGAGAAGAGGGAGAAGGTGCTGATGGAGATGGTGGCCATGCTGGAGGGCCGCTTAGCCTCTCAGAGTGAGGCCTGGAAGTTAGAGATCGTCGACCTCAAGGGAAAACTTCAAGAGGCCGAGAAGAGGGCCTCGAGGGTGGTCAAGGAGTACCTCGCATCAAACTATGGCCAACATGACATGGCTGAGTACGGATTTGGGCCTTATGGGCAAGGCTTCAAGGATTGCCGTGCTAGGGTCTAGGGATTTTTCTCTAAGATCAATTTTAGTATCCTCGATGAGGACACGGCTTCCCCTGTCGCTGATTTCCCTGCCCTGACCGAGGAGCTGACCAAAGTTGTCCTCATCGGTCGTCAAGGCCGCCTCCCAGGGTCTGAATGTTAATGTGCCTGAAAAGGGCGGCAGTGCACTTGTCGTGGAAGCCCCCACAACTAATACCGCCATCCCTATCATCCTTAGGTTCCTCATGGCCTTTTTCTTACTTTGCTATTTTCTCTTTCTTTCCTTGCAGCCTACGGACCTTTATTTTGCAATTGGCTTCGACTGTGCCTATGTATAAAACATGAAATCAAGCATCTTTTTTCGACATCTTTATTTGTGCTTTTTGCTGCACTTTGAACATTTATGGTTATATTTCGCGCCAGGCGGTCGAAGTCTAACTTCAACCTTATTCACTTTCGAGTGAGATTATATATGGTGACACTGAGGTTGGGCCTTGGGGTCTAGGGTCGTCTCTTATGCCAGGCGGCCAAAGTTTGGCTTTGGCTCCACCCACCTCCGAGTGGGCCCAGGTATGGCGACCTTGAGGTTGGGCCTGCATGGCTTAAGTTGTGTTCATGTCAGGTGGCCAAAGTTTGACTTCAAATCCACCCGCTTACGAGTAAGCTCGAATGCGGCGATCCTAAGATTGGGCCCCCATGGCCTAAGATCTTGTTTTATGTCAAGTGGCCAAAGTTTGGCTTCAGCTCCACTCGCTTCCAAGTGAGCTCGGATATATCAACCCTACGACTGGGCTTGCATGGCCTAGGGTCTGGTTTTATGTCAAGTAACCGAAGTTTGGCTTTGGCTCCACCTACTTCTGAGTGGGCTCGGACATGTCGACCCTGAGATTGAGCCTGCATGGCCTAGGATATTGTTTTGTGTCGAATGGTCGAAGTTTGTCTTTGGCTCCACCCGCTTCCGAGCGAGCTCGAATGTGGCAACCCGATGGTTAGACCTACGAGGCCTAGGGTTGTGTTTATGTCGAGTATCTTGCTGTTGTTGGCATGTGCCCTCCATGTGTATGGAGCTTCAATAATGGATACAGGACCTAGTGGGTAGAATAAAAAAGAAGCAATTTATTAAGGCACAACTCATCCAATACAATGGACATCATTGATAATAAGCTCGTAAATTCTCTGCGCTCCAGGTTCTCTGGATTGGAGTGTCGTCCAAGTGGTAGAGTCAATAGGTTCCTTGATGCACAACCTCCTCTATCTGGTAGGGTCCCTCCCAACTGGACGAGAGCTTCCCTGCTCCCTAGGTTGTGATACCTCTGTTCTTCTGAGTACCACATCGCTAGGGTAAAATACCTTTCCCTTGATGTGAGAGTTGTAGTAGCTAGCCACCCGTATTGGTAAGTTGCCATCCGATCTGAGCTTGTTCTCTTATCTCTTTCAGTAGGTCCAAGTTAGCTCATAATTGCTCCGCATTGCTCTATTCGTCATAGCTTTCCACTCGAGGCAAAGGCAAGCCAATCTCAACAGATATGATGACTTCCGTCCCGAAAGTTAGGTTGAACAGTGTCTCCCTGGTTGGGATTCTCTCTGTGGTCTAGTAAGCCCACAGCACATTGTATAGATCATCAACCCACAAGCTTTTGGCCCGATCTAGCCTCATCTTTAGTCCCCGTAATAGAGTCATATTCATTATCTCAGCTTTTTTGTTGTTTTGTGGATGAGCCACTAAAGTGAAATGATGTGTGACACCAAGTTTGCTGCAAAATTCTCTAAATCGAGTATCATTGAACTACCATCCATTACCTATAATGATAACTCGCAGTAAGTCGAAGTGATAGATAATTGATTTCCAGACAAAATCTCAAGCCTTGACCTCAATTATCCGAGCCAAAGGTTCCACCTTAACCCATTTCGTAAAATAGTCAATAGCTACAAGCAAGAATTTCTTATGCCCTATCGCTTGGGGAAACAAGCCAAGGATATCCATTCCCCACTGGATAAAGGGCCACGGAGCGCTAATTGGTGTCAGTGATGTAGAGGGCCATTGTTAGACACTCGCGTTTCATTAGCACTAATCATTCATCTGAACGAGGTCAGCAACGTCTTGTTGGAGCATTGGCTAGTAATACCCTTGTCAAAGGATCTTATAAGCCAATGATCTGCCCATCAGATGATTGCCACAAATGCCTTCATGCACTTCGTAGGGCGTAATCAGTCTCGGAAGGACGTAAGCACTTGAGGGGTAGAGAGAAAGGTCTCTTGTAAAGCTTGTTGTCATACAAAATGAAGTGATGGGCTTGCCGCACCAATCTCCTTGCTTCATCCCGATCCGACACTACTTTTTCCATGGTGCAAGTGGTCTATGATTGAATATATCCAGTCCGGCTCATGATCAACTTGCATCCCTAGCATGGGTTCTTCGATACTGGGCCTACTCAAGACCTTAAAATATGAGGTTTTCTCCAAACCCGATACTTCCGAGGTGGTAAGCCTCGAGAGTAGGTCGGCCTTAGCATTTTCTGTCCTCGAGATATGCTCAATATCGAAGCTCAAAAGACTGGCTATGGCATCCTTCACTTTCTGTAGGTACTTAATCATGTTTGGTTCCCACAATTTACTCTCTCCTTGCACTTGCCCAACCATAAGTTGTGAACCACTATAGGCCTTCAATTGCTTGACCCCGAGTTCTTTGGCAATTCTGATGCCAATGATTAGGAATTCATATTCTGCTTCATTGTTGGAGGCTTGGAATTCAAACTACAGAGCATATTCTCCAATCATCCACTCCCAAATGGGTGAGGACCAGTCCGGCCCCACATCCTGTCGAACTAGAGGACCCATCAACACATAGGGCCCAGTTGTCTTCAAAACCTTCTTCCCCATGCCTAACTTCGATTCCTTCTTCAGGGATTGCGCATTCGAGGACAAAGTCAGCAAGTAACTGTGCTTTAACCACCGAACAAGGTTAGTACTTGACATCAAATTCCTCAAGTTCCAATGCCCACTTGGCAAGTTGGCTCATGTTATCCGGCCTATAAAGGACCATCTTCATTAGCTGGTCGATCAGCACCACCACTAGGTGGACTTGGAAATAGGGGTGCATTTTTCTTGCTGAAGTCACTAGGGCATACACCACTTTTTCTAGCCTAGTGTACCTTGCCTCGACATCCTACAGGACCTTGCTTACAAACTAGATGGCAAGGTTTCAGGAATCGATATCGAGATCCATACCGATTCATGCTCGATACGATATGGTACCGTACCGACCCGTACTGACATTAAAAAAATCAAAAAAATTTCATCCACCACCACTAAAAAAAAGAAAACCGCACTGAACCGTACCAAACCGGACCCATACCACACCGAACCAGACTGAACCGTCTGGTTTCGTGCGGTTCGGGCCCGTACCGTACCAAAACGATCGGTACGGTCCGGTTTGGGCAATGTACCGAAAAATCGACCTAAACTGTACCGATTTTCTGTCGATACAATATGGGATGTATCGACTGATTCGAGCCGATATAGAATACCATGCTGGACGGGCTTCTATAGCCTACTTTCTTCACAAACCAAAACCGAGCTTGTAGAATCAAAAAAATAGCAAGGTATAAGGTACAATACTTTGCTCGATTACAGTTTGCTCAGGAGAGGTGGGAAGCCAAGATATTTCTTCAGTTCATTAAAAGCCACCTAGCACTCATCAAGACATCGGAACTCCTTAATGTGCTTCAAAGCCTTGAAAAATGAAATGCACCTTTTAGCCTAACTCGATACGAACTGATTGAGGGCAATGATCCATCCGATCAGGCGCTGCGCCTCCTTCACCATCCTTATGGCGCACTCATCTCTTGTAGCACTTGGATCTTCTTGACATTGGCTTCTATCCCCTAGTGTGACATCATGAAGTTGAGGAATTTGCCTGATGTTACACCAAAGGCGCATTTGCTTGGATTTAACTTCATTTGATATTTTCGAAAAATCGTAAAGGTCTTTTCGAGGTCAGCTATGTGGCCTTCAATCTCCCGACTTTTGACAAGATGTCACCGATGTAGACCTCCAAATTGCCCATGATTTGATCACTGAAAACCTTGTTCACCAACCTTTGATAAGTGACTCCCACATTCTTCAAGCCAAACGACATGACCCCATAGCAAAAAAGGCCATTGTTAGTGATAAAAGTCATCTTCCCCTTGTCCTCGAGCTCCATTTTGATCTGGTTGCAACCCGAGAAGGCATCTATGAATGTGAGAAGATGGTGGCCTGATGTGTCCATGAGTTGATCAATCCGAGGCAGGGAGAAGTTGTCCTTAGAATAAGCTTTGTTGAAGTCGGTGAAATCAATACAAACCCACCATTTTCCATTCACCTTTTTTACGAACACCACATTGACCAACCAACCCGAGTAGCGACTTCTCGGACAAAACCAACTTCAAGGAGTTTGTTCACTGCATCCTCGATTTTCTAGCGCTCAAGAGCAAAGTTCCTTTTCTTCTACTGGATCGGCCAATGCTGTGGATTCGTGTTCGGCCATCACTTCAAGGTCTATCCCCAGCATATCTATTGCTGACCAAGCGAAGACATCCACATTCACCTGAAGGAATGAGATGGGATGTGCTTGGACCTCCCCCTCCAATTGGGGGCCGATACAGATGACCTTGGTTGGGTTGCCATCCTGCAATTGAATTAGGACCAGATCTCTGAGGGCCCACCCCATTGCTCCTTCAGCACATCTCGCATGTCCAACCCCTCCACAAGGAGAGTCCATATTGTACTTTTTTCCTCAAAAAGTTCCCATATAGCATTCCCAAGCTAGGACTTGGTTTCCTCAAACCTCTCCAACCCCATATCTCATTGGGAATCCAATCAGCAAGTGATAGGTTAACACAAGGGCTCAGAGTTTGTTCAATCCCGACCGACCTAAGATGGCATTGTATGCCGACGGGTCTTCAACCACCAAAAATTTTAGCAGTATGGTTGACTGTCAGGGTTCTTGTCCGGCCATGACTAGAAAGGTGACCACCCCTTCCACAGGGATAGTCCCCGATGAAGCCGACAAGAGGGGACTCAAGCTTTTCCAGATGGTTAGTGCAAAGATTTATTCTTCAAAAAGCATCGTAAAACAAAATATCCACCAAGCTTCCATTATCCACTAGAATGTAGCATACATCATAGTTTGCTGTAGTAAGAGATACAACCACCGCATCATCATGCGGGAGCTGAACTCCAATCAGGTCGGCATCAGAAAATGTAATAACATCCCCGAACTTCAATTTCTTCTATGTTGAGGCTCCTACTCAGTCAAGATTCTGGAGGGTTTCACCAGCCATCCGCTTGTGATGGTGTTGATGACACCTACAATAAGGTGGTTTTCTAGGTTCTCTTCGAGAGGTCTTGGTTCATTCAGGGCTTCTACCCATGCCCTTGCTCAACGTATCTACCGAGCCGACCTCGATAGATGAGGACCATCCTTTAGTTGCAGGTAATCCTCCGTGTCGTGTCCATGATCCTTATGGAACCGACAGTACTTCTTTGTGTCTATGTTATAAGGCACGGACTACATTTGCCTGAAGGGCCGCAGCTCCTCGACCTCCATTACAATTTGAGTCCTAGGGGCATTAAGGGGGCTGCATCTTTCAAATCTCCTTGGCAGCCTCGAAGATCGATGCCCCTGAGATGGGATCTTTGACCTATGCAGTCCCCTTCCTTCACAGCATGTGCCTCAGTAGGGTGAGTCCTTCCGCTCCTAACTTCGTCCCCTCCTTTTCCCAATCGTACCCTTAAAGGCTCATCATGAGAGTTCACGGCCTTCTCAATGTTGGCATGCTTCTCTGCATAGACTAATATTTCGACGAAGTCTTTAGGATACTTCTCTAGGGAGAAAAGGAATTGACTCTTGCATAAGTCCACCCAACATCACTAACACGGTGAGCAATTGATCGAGATCTCATACCTCCAAGGTTGCCACGTTAAATGGCTTACATAGTCTTAGAATGATTCACCCTCTCTTTGCTTGAGGTTCATAAGGGAGTTTGACCCTCGGCATTGCCTCCCACTACTGACGAAGTGTGCGACAATAGGCGACTTAGCTACTCGAATGAGTGGATGGTGCCAGGCTAGAGGTTGGAGTACCATAGTCTGATGGCCTTCTGAAGGGTTGAAGGAAATGCCTTGCATAGGATGGTAGCGGAGGCACCATCAAGCAACATAAGGGATTTGTAGATTTCCAAATGATCGACCAGATCAGAAAACACATCATATGGCCCCAGTTGGGGTACTTTGAATTGCAATGGGAGTGGTTCGTCCATTAACTTCTAGCTGAATGGCGGGTCTGTGTTAAACTCAAATTCCCCAACTTGGGCCCACCCCTTCAGTGCTTCGATTTGCTGTTGCATCTCTTAAAATTTCTTCTCGATGTCATCACCTCAAGAAGGACGACGCCCCGAAGGCTAAAAGGAGATGCGCGCTGAGGTAGAATCCCTGCCTGGCTACCGAGTGGGAGAGCATCCGTGACAAGCTCGACCAAGGCTACAAGCTCAAGCGTGGTTAGCTGATCGGGCCTGCCCTGACTATGTGGGCAAGATTGCTGGCTCCGTGATGATCGGACCATTGGGAGGTTCTGATGGCAGGCATGCCAAGGCCAGTTGCAGAATCCCCCAAACCACAACCACCAAGGTCCGGACATGTTGGACCAAAAGGTTGAATTGCTTTGGAGTAATGGCAACAAGGGCGGTTGTGCCCGATCCAGGCTGCACAAGAACGCGTTGGAACGGTGAGAGGCATTAAATGCCACCCTGTGTGAAGCATTTGATGCTTCTCTACACGACTTCATAGTTATGGACTCTCCCTTCCAAGATTTAGGAGCGGCCCTTCCTCTAGTTCCAATCTATTACCACAAGCTCACGGATGGACTCCAGATCAACTTGGTTCCAAGTGATGAAGCAGAGATGCTAGAGTGCAAACGCCAGTTGGCACCTACAAGTAAGTCTACTTTCTAAAGAGTGTCCGATGGGGGACCCTCCGATGGTCAATTCAGCCAGAAGTTGAGAATAAAGGAAGCAAAAGAGAGAGAGAGATGTAAAAAGGTAGAGGAGAGTGACTATTAGCCCTCAAGAGTGCTCGAGAGATTCACATAAGGGTCCCACTATTCTTCCCCTTTTGTAGAGAAGGCACCAATGGCTGTTTAAGGTTAGTGGTTGGCCTTGCCAAAATCACGCACCCAAGGTCAATGCATAGCATCCATCCCATTATTCCATTGGTGGTGGCGCGATCTAGGCGATCTCTTGCCCCTTCTGTGCAATATCAGTGATCCTCTATAGAGGGCGCGCACCGACAATCCCAAACCAACATGATTATCATGCCGGGCCGAGGGCATCTGAACCACATGGTTCTTCCTAGTCCAAGGCTAACTAGTTTTGATGACATCCGACGTCAGATCCATATCAGTGTGATAATAAAGAGAGCACCATTAGTCCCACATTGATTGAGTCAAGAGGGATCCTAGCTTATATGGGAAGAGACCACCCTTTTCTATATGAGACACCTTTTGGATTAGAATCTACAGAGGTAAAACCATGAGGCCCATGGATCAGAGTGGATAATACCTCACATGCCAGGCTATGAACCATTAGCCGCAACTTTGATAGCCCATGTAGGTCCCGAGCCTACGATTGTGATGTGCCTACTGCCCGCACACAAACTCCCTTGATTATAAGAGCTGTGGTGATAATAAGAAGGGCACCATTAATCCCACATTAATTATGAGTCAAAGGAAACTCTAGCTTACATGGGAAGGGACCATCCTTCCCTGCATAAGGTGTCTTTTGGATTGGAATCCAAAAGGGCAAAATTGCAAGGCCAATGGATCAGAGTGGATAATACCTCACATGCAGGGCCATGAGCCCTTGGATGCAATATTGACGGACCATGTAGGTTCTGAGCCAGTGATTATGATGCATCTTCCATCCGTACAGACTCTCCCTGGACTAGTGGGGTTGTGGTGATAATAAGGAAAGCACCATTAGTCCCATATTAGTTGTAAGTCAAGGGCGACACTAACTTATATGAGAAGGAACCACCCCTTCCCCATGTGAGGTGCCTTTTGGATTAGAATCCAAAGGGACAAAACCACAAAGCCCATGGGTTAGATTGGACAATACCTCCTGTGCCAGGCCATGAGCCCTTAACTGCAACAATCATAACATGTCCATGCTCATGAATCATGATCCCCCCTCACATCTCATAGCTTGAAGCTAGTTATATAGTTGCCGACTAATATTCCTTTGCCTTTTACTAGAATTAAAGCACTTGCATTAATACATAAAAGTAACCCAGCTGACTTATACTGCATCAAGTTTCAATTTGCTTAGTGCACCCATGAACAAGCACATTTTGTTTAGATCAGCAATATAAGGGCATATCATAGAAACAAAGTAGCACAATAAACATAGATATACACAACATGCTGCAGATGACTATGTCAGGAGATTGTTTCATATTTCTTTTTCCTAGATATTGTAGTAATAGAATGTTAAAGTTAATTACATCACTTTTTATAGTGTGGCTAAATTGTTATTCATTATATTTTGTTGAACACCCAACCAGTATTTCTAATGCATATTCTCATTGAAGACAATCATGTAACGGTATTTTTTAGAAAATGATGAGAAAGTATGCTTTCTCAAACTCATCCAACTAACTACCCACTTCAATTTGCTATACCTTCATTAAAGATAATAGGGAGAGAAAATGTTATAACCTCCATTTTTTTTGCAGAATTGTGTAACAGTAGAAAAACACGTGCAACAAAAATAAGAATTTGCAGGATATCTCGGGACATGCAAATCATTCATGTCTAGAAAATAGAAGGTGCTACAAGAATGCCAAAGGTAGAAAAGGATGATGATGATAATAAAGGAAAGCCCTGGATGACAATAAACTCATGTAATTGAGTTGAAAAAGAGAGAGAGAAAGAGAGAGAGAGAGAGAGAGAGAGAGATGATTATGATGATGAAATAAAGAGATGTCATTTGGTCGTAATAAAAGAAGAAAGGTGTGCATCAAGGTTCACCAAACAAGTACCAAGACCCATAATGGTCGGCTACCAGAACGGTACCATATGGATACATACCATGCCGTTTGGAGTGGAACCATTACTTTTTCGCTGTTTTGAACTGAAGTTGGCATATGGTTTGTAAGCTTCATCATAGCAAGTTGGCAAACGATTTGCTGACTTTATTTCATAGCGGCAAAAATAATAATGGATCCTCCATTCTATTTCAAAATAAGGAGGGCTCAAAAGGCCTCCCTCTTTCTTTCCCCTCCCTCCCCTCCTCCCCCTCTCTTTTCCTCTCTCCTTCTCCCTCTCCCCCTCTCTCACTAGATTTCTCGAACTGAGAGGCAAAACTGTGCTAGTCCACCCCCATTATGGTTCAGTACTCCTCGAGCCAAGCAGCTCAAGATAGTACCACCTTCCTTGGTGCGCATAAATGGTACACTAAATTGTTAAGGCATCCACACAAAAGCAATGAAACAGTCCTGAGGCAAGCACATTTCCAAGGGTTCCTGTTTCTGATCTAGCATGGCAAAGAATGGAAAGATAGATGAAGACATTGAACAAAATTAGCACCAAGTGCATGGACAGGAGGTCCTTTTGAGGTGTAATGTCATCGACATATGCTTTGGCAACAAAAGGAGAAATTCTCTGAATCAGAAGTAACTAGTAAGGCTCATAATATTGGCATGAACACGTGTAAAAAGAAATATTAGAAGATAATTGGTTCTTGTAATATTTGTATTAGTAGTTTAGTTGAGCTCCATTTCTATATTTTAGGCCTGAATTTCATGATGTAACTAATAGCAGCTGCACCCAAGCAGAAGGAAAAGTGATAATTGGGTAGTATTAGTTGCCACCCTACCGTTGATAAGACAAGCAGAAATACAACCTAGAGAACACATTGTACATCCCTGTTCCTTTACTATGTAGCTCCTCTTCTTCCATCATTCCATCATTCCTCCAATTTATGATTTGATTTTTCATTATTTCCTTATCTATTGCTTTTCTTAACAGATATCACCAGGATTAAATTATAATTTGGAATACTCAAATTTATGGTTTTGCTATATTCATGCTAAAAAAGCCTAACAAATTATCAATAAGTTCAAATACCTTTCCAAAAACCAAAAAAAAAAAAAGAAATAAAAAATAAAGAAGCATTGACCTCAACCAAAGGCAAGAGGGCAGCATTTGTTTGATAACAATCTATACATTTATAACATAAGGGAGTTCTTCACATAAATAAAATGTGCAAGCATATAACTTAAGGATATCAACCCAACATAATAATTCCCACCATACCAAGTATGGAAGATAAGCCCACAATAAATATAGCACATGTAAACCCTCTAAGACTTAAACTCAGCTCACAAATTTAAGCTTAAATTTTGTGATGTGATTCTGAAAATGGCTGATGATAGAATGGCTACAGGTCTGAGGGGCTTGATCTAATTTCTGAAAACAGCTGATGATATAGTGGCTAAGGTCTGAGGGGTTTGATCTACAAAAGTACAACTTGGGCTTCTCTTATGTCATAAAAGAGCACCTGTCCAAGTCACAGGTGAAAAGTAAAAATTCAGAAATATATGCATTAGGATGTTCTATTAATTTCACTATAACCCAAAAGCAAAAGTTTGAATAACCATAAAACCTTTTAGTCCACCAGGTGGCAAAACTTTTGCTTTCTGGTGTCCTTCTTCTATGAGAAAATCATGGGAAGGTGATGAGAGCCAAGGTTCGCTGTACCAGTACCGGACGGCATGCCGATGCCGGACCGATATGGTACGGTACCGGTACCGTACCATACCGACACACGGTACGCCCTGGCGTACCGGTCCGATACTGGTACATAATTTTTTTCGATTTTTAATTTTTTTTTTAGATTTTTAAATTAATAATTGATAAATGCAACCTCAATATTGCATTATATTGCATATTATTGACATATTTGAGTTCAATTTGGAGTTAGATTGCGGTACAAAGACTCTTGATTCAAAATTTCAAACATATATTTATTTACATTATATTTCAACTATGTCATCTTAAAACTAAAAAAAAATATATAAAATACGCATTAAAATGTATCTAAATATTTAAGTACAAAACGCAATAACTGATATACGAACCTTAAGATGTACTCTGCATTTAATTTCTTGTCGAGTGTCTGTGACGCTCGTACATGTCTGGATCATCAACATGTCTGAAGGGACATCAGTCCAACCCTCTAGCCAAGCTGCACCGTACTCTCGAATATTCATCATCCCATAAGGCATCCTCTCTGGATTGTAAGACATCTCAGACCTCTCGCTAAAATTCTGACTCTGAGAAGTATCCTCGAGATGATGGTACGATAGTGGAGGAATCCATCCAAATATGCCAGTAACAAAATCTGATCCGTAAGATGCTCCAGGCTGCATAGGATAGTAACCACTAGAAGATGATGTCTCGGATGCACCATATGCATATGGATCATAAGATGGCTGTGGATAATAGGATCCATAATGCGAGGATGATCCAGATACATCCATGGACCCTACTCCACGTGCAAGATCGTCCGTAGCTGCATCATATGCTGGACGACCTCTAGGAGCCCGTCGTCTATATGAAATCGACTCCCCACGATCTCTACCGACTCGTCTACCATGATCCCTATCCTGTGTGACATGCGTAAACTGAGACTCACCGATGAATCGAATATCACCCTGTGGCTTGTCTCATAAACGGTGGTCTCCTGTCCTCTAGTTCCTCCCTGATCATTAGATCCATGGCTACTACTACCAATATCATCATCACTCTCCTTGATGTCCGTATCTGAACCAGATAGCTCCTGTACTCTCAAGAGTGGTGCACATACAACTATTTTTTCCTTTCCCCCCTTGTGCCCCTTTGTGACTGAGTTTTCTGTGATTGGGAGGATGGATGCCTTCTTGCTGGCTGCCGGGAGGATTGTCTATACATCTCTCACTCGAATCTCTGGAAAGATGTATCGAATAGCGAGTCATGTGATAAATGAGTCCCTTATGTCCCCTCAGACGTGGCTGATCAGTTGGAACCTTATGTGGAATATTTTTTTCTGCCCATTGCCCTGGATCCACCCTGATCTCCCTCACCACCACACTGGCTGGTCATGGAGGGGATCCTGGCTCATCAAGCTCTGGCTCCTGCTGCTGACCTGCAAGCCATCCGATGATCGGATCGTCATCCTCGTCGGCATAATCATCCAGCGTCGGATCAGTGTACTTCAACTGAACTTCCTCCTGAATACATTTTAGCCTCAATCTCAGATTGTAGTGAACATATACAAGATCGTCGAGGCATTTTTGTGTCAGACGATTTCTTGTTTGCTGTGGATAAGGACGAAAGTGGACCAATTACGCTCACAGCCATTAGCAGAGACCGTCTTAGAAAGAATACGGACAGCCATATGTCTCAAATTTTCTGCTGACGTTCCAAAATGAATCCACCATTCAGCTACAAAAGCAAAATTACATATCAAATTTGATGATATTATTAAGAAAAATTACATATCAATCTACATTGCTCATTATTGATATGTAATTTACCTGGATTCATCTGCTTTTTTATTACGACAGCTGATGGGACTCCAAAACTGTCTGATCCCTCTCTAAACTGTTTCATCTGAAATAAAATATATTTATTATTTATAAATATATCAGATCGAATTCAGTTGAATAATTACATCTGTTTTAAACTAGCATATCTCTTGCAGATACAACGATGCGATTTCTAAATCGAGCACCATCTTATATATGACATTGCGAAGAGCAGCAAGAAGCTCGCAATCCATATCTATCTCCGAAATAGTATACTGAAATCTCGGATTCAAGTAATAAGCTACAGATAAATTTCAAGACTGATTAAGCATAATTTTATTTTCATACTTCGAAAAATATTTTAAAACATTCTTGAATCCAACCTTACCAGCTAGATGCAAATCTCTGTCCATCTGATAATCCAACGACGCTCAATAATGTTAATGAATTCTTGAGCATGCTTGGGATCATTCTCACTAATCTGTTTCTTTGCCCTCTCCATCATATAATATAGGAAGCCCATCTGAGGGTATCTCTCACTGTCCACGGCGTGAAGCACCTCATATAAAGGCTTGATAGCCTTCACTATCTTCTCAGCCCGCTGCCAAAATAACCGACTCGTCACCAAGTTCTCTACATAACTTCCATCAGTGCAGCCCTCGTATATCTGCTCCCCTGCCACTCGGCACGGATAAACATCTGACGTAGGACTGTTTTCTTCTGAAGAAAACTATCAAGTGCTATGTAGTTGGTAGCAAACCGTGTGATATCCGGTCGTAAGATCTCCCTCCCAGTATACGTCTGCATCAATGAAAGAACCCATGTGTGGTTGTAGATGAATCTAGTAATGGTCTGGACAATCTCCACTACCTGCTGCACCCTGCGAATCTTTCCGATATCCATCAATATAAGATCAATGCAATATCAGCACATGGGGTCCAGTATATCTGTGGTCGTGCTCCATCAGCAACTCTCCGACAGCCTTATATTGTAATCCGTTATCTGTGATGACCTGCACGACATGCTGCTCACCCACTGAATCAATCACCTCCTCCATCAGACAAGGATATATGTGGCATCATGCATCTTATCTGAAGCATCGATTGATTTGTGAAAAAAATATTTTTCCATCACAGTATGTCAAAAAATTAATGATGCTCCGCCTAGTAGGACCTGTCCAACCATCACACATCACTGTCAGACCGTATGTAGGCCATTTATTTTTGTAAGCAATCCATCTCTACAGATCCTCCTTATTGCTGTCAAGAAGCTGACCATAGATGTCCTTAGGTCCTGGAGGATCTACACCCTGGTCGACAGCCTCTATGGCTGAAATAGCAGATCGATAGTAAGGATTGGCTGCTGCATTTGCTGGAATATGACTGAAATGGAACCATGATCCAATAGCTCGCCACATATCCTTCTTCTTATCTTTTTTCAGCATACTATCAATTCTCTGCTGCTTTGAATTCTTACTGGGCAAAGCATGTGGATCCAAATTCTGAATGCTGGCTCCTGCTGGAATATCTCTGGAGGACCTCCTACTGCCAAAAGCTCCCAACAAAGAAGACATGCTGCGTCTGCTCCCTCTACCACCAGGCTCTCTGACTGAGGTAGTCCTCCTTAACTCGAATTCTCCCCTACCAGTCGCTGATCTAGATCCTGATTCGTAGTATGATGGTCTGAATCGCTCTCTGTACCGAACCATCTCCTCCTACTGGTACTGATCCGCCAAGCTCGCCTGAATGGCAGCCTCAATCTGTGCCTCATCATCTGGAGCAGAAGCCTCCTCTGACTCTCTAGAGTGATAACAAGGTGGCTCTGCAGCTCGACGGTCTACTTCGTCTTTTTCTGCTTTGCCCTTTCCTTCACTGCTTTCGAATCAGCAAAATACTTTTTCATCAATTGTCGGACCTCTTGCGGATATTTCCGACATATGGACACATCAGGATAACACCAGCCAGATGCTGCTTCAACCTAGTCACCCCTCCTCCCTTGAACTCTGTGTTGCACCATTTGCATCTCCAATGATGCCGAGCCGAGAGCATCTCGCCATGATCCCAACCGATGTCACGCTCTAGATCTTTCTTCTTACTCATTTCTGCAGGTATAACAAAATACTAATTATTTAAATTACCTGTAATATAACACTAATTACATATATTTTTTATTTGATAATATTTTTTACTATTTAAATATTTACAAAAAGAATTTCAAAAAAATCTCAAGTTAGATTCAAATATTTCAATTGTTTTGAATCATTCTAAACATTATTCTCAATTTCAAAACTAACACTAATTTTTTATTTTTTTAATTTTTTAATAATTATTATATAAATAAATATATACTATAAAATAGCTGATTAATTAAAGTGAACGAACGTCATGCTCTAAATTTTTTTCTTATAAATATATGCAAGTACAACAAAACACGATAGTTTAACGATAATTAAAATAATTATATATAATTTTAAAATAATTTCAATAATTATTTTAAAACTTATAAATTAAAAATAAATATGTTATATGCTTCAAATAATATTTTTAAATTAACTAAAATATAACACTATTTTTATATATTTTTTATTTTATAATTAAATTTTTTAATTTAAATAATTAAAAAAATAATTTTTTTATTTCAAATATTTAAAAAAATTTTGAAATTAGATTTAAGTAGCTTGAATCATTCTAAACATGATTCCCAAACTCTGATTTTTTTCCTAAAATTTAATTTTTTTTTAATTTTTAAATAAATAAATATTTAAAAATATTCAAAATATATATAATTAACAAAAATTAACAATTTTGGTGTCATCGTGTAGATCTTCCAAAGATCTATCACATATAATTAAATCATACCAAAATCATAAGATTTTGGCATGATTTTCTCTTATTTTCATTCTTTCTCATTCTTATCCTATTTTTAACAACAAAAATAAAAAAAATATATTTACTAAGAAAATAACATATTATCTTACCTCCGACCAAAGATCAGCCTCTCCTCGAACCACTCCTACAATTTGACGGAGTTTTTTCCTTTTTTTCTAATTTTTCGAAGGTCTCAACGGTTTCGTTGAGACCTTCATAAGCTTCGGGTCCTCGGAGTTCTCTGAGACTTCTCAGAGAACTCTTAACAGCCTCAATGATTTAAAAAGTCTCCGACCCCACCCCCTCCCCCTCTCCCCCCTCCCCACTTTATTCATATGGGCATGTCGGTACAGTTCAGTTCACGCCGAACCGGACCAAACCGACCTATATCGTCCGATTTTGGGCGGTATGGATACGAACCGGACCGAACCGAGCGGTTCGGGATGGTTCGAGGAATATTTCGAAAAAAAGTCCGAACCGGACCGGTAAACTACCGATCCGGCTCGGTACGCCTCGTACCGGGCTTTCGGCCCGGTACGGCGAACCCTGATGAGAGCCATATATTATTTCTCTTTTCAATGTATACTCTTTAGAGATCATCACCGGAAATCAATTGTGAATCTTATTGTGATGCAAGGAAAATCCTACAAAGAAAATTTTGGCTTATTCTTCTCTTTATCATCTAAGAACCATGATTCGCTGAACCGCCCCAAACCGTACTGGCGGCTAACCCGTGTGGTTTGGGCGTTCGACTTGGAATGCTAGTGAAAACAAAGCGAGGGAGAAGGAAAGAGAGGAGGGCGAGAGAGAGAGAGGAGAGGGAAGGAGAGGAAAGGCTGGTAGTGGCCCACCAAGGCCGCCAGAGGGCCGCCGGAGTGCCGCGGTCCTCCGTGAGACACAAGAAGAGAGAGAGGGAAAGGGAGAGAAAAGAAGTGAGGGAAGAAGGCAGGGAGGCTGCCGAATGACTGTCGAACGGCGCAAATGCACCCTATAGTTGCCGCGGGTTCGAAACAGGGGCGACACTCCTATTTTGTCATGTATTTTCAAAGCATGATAAACTCATTGCTGGCTTTATTTTTTATTTTTAAAAAACTTGACAAAATAAGGCGTCGTCCCTGTTTCGAATCCATGGTAACTGCGGGGTGCATTTGCATCATTTGGCCCCTCCCCATTGCATTCCCCTCACTCTTCTCTCCCTTCCCCTCTCTCTATCTCTCTCCGCTCTCATTTCCTCTCGCGGAGGACCACGAAGCCTGGAAGGCCTCGACGGCCCTCCAAGGGCCTCTACAGCCCTCCGATGGTGACTGCCAGCATCTGCATCGGCCTCTCTTTCCTTCCCTCCCTCCTCCCTCTCTTTCTCGCTCTTTCCTCCCTAGTTCCTTCCTTGTTTCTATGTCAGTTCGGGCCCAACATAGTCCGATATGGGAGAATACCGACTCATACCGCCGACCAGCCGGCGTAAGGTCCGGTTCTAAGTCAGCAATCCTTGCTAAGAACTATAGATCTATTTACACTATGTATTTGGCATTCAAAAGAGGGATGGCCTTGGTGCAACAGAAAGGTTGCTCCATTATGACTTGGGTCTCATGGATTAGAAACATGGATATAGCCTCTTGGTGCATGAGGGTAAGGCTCTATACATCTGACACCCCGAAATCCACAATGGCAAGAGCCTCTTGTACTAGGATGCCCCTTCTTTGGCATCTAAAAAGAGAGATGCTAAGCTCAACTCAATAAAATAACACAGTTAATCAAGAGCTTAGTGAACAAATTTGCAATAAATGCAAGCATATTGAGCATATTTAAATACATCATGCAAGATTCACAATCTCAATAACAGACCTTGTACTAGTACTATGCTAGTATAGACAAAGATTAAGAGGTCAGGCACCATCCACCAATAAGGCAAACCTCTACTTTATTAAAGGTGTCAATGCCAATACGCACTAGAAAGGCAAACCTTTCATGCATGCATGTGAGATGGAAACCTCTACTAAAGACAACAATTAGGACGTCAAGCACCATCCACCTGTTCAATTTTTTGCTATGTCAATGTTGAATCCCACCAAATGAGTGAATAGCAATGACTGAAATGGGAAAAAGTGGTTAGTGATGTTCCATGCACCTCCACAAAGAAGCATCATCACATGCTGACATACAAAAGCAACAAGAAGAAAGGTTGACCTCTTTACTAAGGAGCATGAACAATTAATTATCCATAAAATGGGATGTGCAAATTTTATTTTTGTCCACAAAACAGAGAAGCGGAATGAGTAACTCAAGCTTTCAAGTTCCACAACAAATTCAATTTATGGTAGAAAATGGTCTTCGTTGTAAATATGGTCCCAGCGTTGATGCAAGTTAGATGATTAGTCGCCTAAACTCAGAGATATCGCAATACCAACAAAGTTATAGTAATCAATATGGAAACTAACGAAGTTTAAAAGTACATTATTCTGAATAGGATGAAATTATTTTCATTGCCTTTCAATATATGGAGGACTAGACCAACTCAAATGCCTAGCTACTAGAAATTTTATCTTCCAACACAGCATAATATCATTGTCACATCGTAAGATTGAAAGCAAAATTTAAAAGATGATAAAATCCAGACTATATATGTTTGACCCGCATCTGTCTACACAATAGCTTGCACTGTATAGTCATCAGAAGTCACATATTACTGTAGGAGCACAAACTATGGCAGCATCCAAAATTAGGAGGAACCATCATAAATGCTCCGGACATTAGTTAGAGCCCTAAACCATGGGTTACTAAAAGAATAACCTAACCAAAAATTACCTTTCTTGGATGAACAGCTTAAAACCGTTCTGGGAAGAGAGTGAGATCATTCAATTTCTATTCTTCAAGCAAATGTTAGCTACATAATGGACTGAAAACCAGGATATTTAACATGCAAGAACAAGTTTGCAGAATTGGTGTACAAAAGAATATTTCTATATATAATATAACTTACAAAGATACAAATATGTTAAGCATATGAATGCATATGATAAATATTCCTGTATGCTCGTCCATTTTAAAAGTGATGCACATAGATACTCTTCTATTTTACTCCCCAAAACCATAAAACCACAACAAAATCTACTGATACCTACATCCATTCCATTTTTCATTTGTGCAAATGAGACATACTATAATAGTTTAAAATGGCATCATGGGTACTCTTATTTCATACACCTACTCGTAGAGGGATTAGAAACCATGAACCAAAGATTAGTAGGATAAGTAAAGTGAGCTTGATCGATATTAAACCCTATGCAAGAGAAGAGTAATGGTTCTTCTTGTCAAATAGTTCCCCTTCAACATTTCCAGCATTATGTCTAATGTTTGCATTTGAAGTTATCCTTAAAATGAAGGCAAGCAAAAAAAAATCAAAAAAAATTTATTATTTTGATCATAGCATACTTCAAACCAAGGATCACTATGCTAATATTGAGGCCTGTACCAATGGACCAGCAGCACGGTTCAGTATGCCCCATGTCATTCCTTGTCGAGCCTATACGGACATAGTAGAGAGGGTAGGGGAAAGGAGAACTAGAGAGAGGAAAAGAGAAAGAGGGGAGGGAGGGAGAGGGAGGGTGGCAGATAGCAAAAGGAGGCTGGAGGAGGGCCGACGAGAGGCATGGAGGGGCAGAGGAAGGGCTCCACCCCAAGAAAGCAGAACCATCCTAAGCCATCCGGTTTGGGGTATACTAAGCCATACCAGCAGCAAATCAGGATGGTTCCAACAATGAAATCAAGAAACCAGCAGGGAGGAGGGTAGGAAGAAAGAAGGAAAAGAGAAAGAAGGGAGGAAGAGAGAGAAGGGAGGGAGAAAGAGTGAGAGGGCATCACTCACTCGAGTAGGACCAAGGGAGTGCAGAGAGAGCATGGAGCCCCTCTCTACTGCATGCATTGATAGTTGGAATAAGGGTGGAGCCCCTATTTTTAAAGAAAATAGGATAGCTGCCGGCTTTACTAAAAATATTTCAAAAAATAATAATAAATGAAGTTGACAGTAGCTGCCAACTTCACTTTAGCACCTATTTTCTTTCGAAATAGGGGCCCACCCATGTTCCAACACATGGGAAGGGACAAGAGAGGACTTCACAAGTCCTTTCTCCCCCCCCCCCCCCCTCCCTCAGCCTTGTTCCAATAAGTGATGCCATCTCCCTTCTCTCCATGCCGAGCAAATGCCTTCTCCTTCTCCCTCTCCCTCTCTCTTTTCCTCTTTTTCGCTCTCTTGCTACCCCTCCTGCTGCCTCTCTCCACCATGCTCTCCCGCTCCCTCCCTTTCTTTTTTCCTCCCCCCTTGATTATTACCCCATCGGTTCACACCAGACAGCATTGCATGGAAGTGTACCATACCATACTGCTGGCCTATCGACACAAGTGTCGGTTCCAGTATTACAGACTTTGGCTCCGCCCTCCAATCCCCAAAGGGGGGCCTGTTTTTATTTTAAAGAAATGAAGTTACAGCACCACTAAACAAAACTGGGGAACTGAGGGTAGAGCCATTCTACACCCTTTGCACCCCTCCCCAGCCCTCTACCGGCCTTCTCCCTCCCTCCTTCCCTTCCTCTCCCTCCCCCCCTGTTCTTTTCCTCTCTTTCCTTCTCTCCCTCCCCCTCCCTTGCCGGTTTCTAGATCTAAAGGCCAGAACCATCCCAATCCACCTTTGGTAGAACTCCAGACGATTCAGGACAGTTCCATCGATGCTACTTCAAACAAACCATCGCCCTAAACCAAGCAAGCAATCTCAATAGATATTATTGATTTCCAAAAAGAATGAAACCCCAATAACAACCATGATGCCTTCATGCAGTAGACAATTTTCTGGCCATTGATTTTCCTCCTTTTATCTCCCTCGCAATTTGTACCCACTAGCGTATTAAAATTTCAACAACAATTAATGGCGTCCCTTAAATCGAAATTACGAGCCACCATATACTCATACGCGCATGCAATGCATTCAGCCTGTGATTAGATGATTATAAATCTAATAATATAGTAATTCAACACAAGCCATGGGATAACACTTGATCAACTAAATTTTGAAAGTTAATAATTATCAAATCCAAACTCTAACAAGGAACCACACAAGAATTTGTTCACAAAAATCTAACTTAACAAGAATTTGTTCACAAAAATCTAACTTAACAACTCTCTAAATGCTCAATGTAATCAAAGAAAGAAACCAGTAAAATAGTTCCAATAAACACACCAAGAAAACAAAGATGAGATATGGGCTATGCTGAAATTTTTGCTCTTGCATCTAGTCACACATCTATAATGGTAACCATCAGCCACTTGTTAGTTTTCTGGATCTATAAAGAAGAAAGAGACCAAACAAAAAGCTCAATAGCCCAATAAGTAATATATACCTCAACTAGTTTTCTCTAGCAATAAATTATAAAATTTTATTTGTTACTATTAATCACATAAGGCAAGATCATTAATTTTAAAGAGAAAAAATTATAATAAAAAATATTCAAGTTTGTTCAAAATACATACTCATAAAAATTATTTAAAATGCCACAATTCATCAACAACCTACGAGACTATGAGCATGTTTATACTCTGTGGTAGCACCAAAGAACTGCATTTACATCCTATGGAGTGTGTCCAAATATTGCATTTAAATCCACCAGACTGGGCAGATACTGCATTTATACCTTTATTGAATGGGCCAAAATAATGACTTTCAGTATAGCCAAACCATCAATATATAGCCCCCATTGATGGGGTTCTAAACATAGGCACAAAGTTAAAAATACAAAACATATCAAAGCTATTCATAAATCATTTAACAAAAGATTTATCAACAAAATATGCATAAAATTTGATAATAAAATTATAAAGTAATATTTCTAATTTAGAACATATTTTTATATAATTGCATAAAATTCAAAATAGTCAATTTATAATTTATTTGGCATCAAATACTTAAAGGCAAACAAATAGAAAGCCCTAGAAAAAAATAATCACTAGTCATGAGCACACAAAGTAAATAAGTCCAACTAATCTTGAAAAATCTCTACAAAATCTAACATCCCAAGAATTATATCTTTTTTCAATATGTGGTAATTATAATTTTTAATAATAAATTATGTCTTCAATACCGCTAAGACTCGGACCAAGGCAAGACTAACAATCGCTATACATGAACAAGATCCTTTAACCTACAAGGAATTGACCAACTTCAATGATTTAGCATTAAGATCAATTTCTACATATTTATTTATGCAAATAAGTATGCTATAGGATATGCCAAAATAAATTCTAGAAATCCTGTTATATTCTGAATTTCAGATTAATATTTTATAGGATTTCTCTTTTTAATAACTGAAATATTATTTACAGAAATCCAATAAATAAAATTTTTATTTGATAAGAAATATGCCCCTGAAGTTTAATGTACAAACTGAAAATATGTGTAAAAATTTAATATACAGAATTTAAGATACTAAAATATAATAATAGAATCAGAATTTTCTTCTTGTCATTTATTGCACAAAAATTTAATATTCAGAAATTTTAGTATTCTGAAATTCAGTTTTAAAAATATATATTTACCGATATAATAGTCACCTTGATGTGATCTTATCGAATGGAAATTACTTCATAGAAATGTTATTTTATAGAAGCTTAGATTTTAGATCATTAATATATAGAAATCTATTATTTAGACCAAAGTTTGCCGTAAGGTTGGTACTTGTTACCATACCACACCGAGCATATTGTACCATATCGACACCAAATCCATATGCAATTTTGTACCATACTGATATTTGGTATGCCTCGTCTTCTTATACCATACCGCATACCCGCATTCACCGAACCATGCCGAACTGAACGGTTCAGGCCATGTCGAACCATACCAGCAGAATATCAGTCCAGTTCTAGCATACAAAAAGGCGCAATGGCCCTCGGAGAGAGGTAGAAGAAAGAGAGGAAGAGAGAGAAGAGGGGATAGAAGGAGAGGGAGAGGAAGAGAGGGCCTCCAAGCTCTTGTCGAGCTCGATAAGGGCAAAAGGAGGGAAGGAGAGAGGGAGGATGCTTATCGGGTCACCAAAGACCCTCGGAAGCCTCCGAACGGACAACGATGCTGTCGTGACCTCTCCGATGGCTGGCGAGCCTGCATCAAAGGAGACTGAGGGTGGCCGAGGCCAAAGGAGGGCCTCCGCCTGTTGGTCAATACCATATTTCCTACCATAAAAGTATGGGTAATATGTACTACAAAAATATGTGGGTAATATTTTTTAGAATATTACCATATTCTCTGCTACAAAAGTATAGATAATGTATACCATAAGTGTGTAGATAATATTCTTGAGAATATTATCATATTCCCTACCATAAAAGTGTAGGTAATATATACCATAAAAGTGTAGGTAATATTTCCTAGAATATTACCATATTACCATTTTTAGATTTACATATTTGTACATATAACCTTGTACATTCTTTTGAATATAAGAAAAACTTCCTTTCTCTCTCGTGCAACCTCCTCGATCTTCTACCTCTAATGCATGCAGTGTGTGGTGCTTTTCTACATCCTCCTCCTTGATCTTCTACCTCTAACACATGTAGTGTGTGATGCTTTTCTACATGGTATCAAAGCAACAGGTAAGCCATTAAATCCAGGCTTTCTCCTTCCCTTATTCAATCTTTTTTCTTCTCTTGTCGCATCATGAACCCCTCTTCTGCCCTAATCTCTACATCTTGTCTTTCCTTGCTTTCTAATTCTTCCCTTTTCCTTCTCCCTTTCCTCTCAATCCAACCCAACTTCTCTTGTGATCTTTTTGGGATCTGAAGATACACTTTTATCCTTTAGATACCAATAACTCATTTAGTCTCATTTGGTTGTCTTTTCTCACTTCTAGTCTTTAATGCCTTCCTTTTCTCTCTCACCACCAACGAATGCTTCTTTTCTCTCTCAACTTGTTCCCGAAAAATTAACTTCTTCTAATTATCATGTGTGGAAACGCAAAATTACCCCTTTCATTGAGAGCCTGGATCTTGCTAGGCACTTGGATGATGCTAGCCCGCACCACCTCAGCATTTAAAAGAAATACAAGGAGAAGGTGAGAGCAAGCAGACTGCCCTCATACCTAATCCTCTTTACCGCACGTTGGTGAAACAAGATAAGGTATTGGTGGCCTATCTTTTGTCCACTTTCTCTCGAGATGTTCTTGGGATTGAGGATGGGCTCACTGCAAAAGATTTATGGGAAAGCCTACATGATCAGTTTTCTCAAGTCACATCTTCCAAAGCCATGCAACTCAAAGCAAAACATCAGAATTTGCGGAAGAACGATATATCAGTAATAAAATATTGGAATAAGATGAAAGTGATAGCTGATGAGTTGGCTCTCATTGGCCAACCAATTTCAGATGTAGATAAAGTTCAGCAAATTTTGACAAGGCTTGGATCGGATTTTGACATGCTGGTCATCTCCCTTGAATGTCAGCCTAAACTTCCATCCTATGAAGCACTACGTCCTATGCTGCCATGAGCAACATCATGTGAAGAAGCCAAAGAAGGCTGAGCAGACCGAATCTAGTGGTAGCCATGATGTGCTTAATGTTAATGCTGAATTTGGAAGAAATCAGAATAATCAGAATGGCGGACGTGGAGGAAGAAATCAAAATAATCAGAATAACCGAACTAGAGGGAAACCGGTGCGGTTCAACCCCCTTTTTCGGTAAATTACAAAAACTGCACCGAACCGAGCCGATTCGGTGCGGTTTGCCTGCAAATCGAGAGAAACCAATCGATTTCTCTTGATTCGGGTCGGTACGACTCAGAACCGAGCCGTATCGAGAGGCCATGTGGGGGGGTGGGTCGGAGGGGTTGCCTTTGTCTCCTTTGATTCTGAGAGTCTGAGACTCTCAGAAACCCGAGAGCCTCTCTCGAGAGCGAACGATGGAGCAACGGCCTTCCAAAAAAAAAGTTCAAGAAAAATTCCACAACTCCTTTGACGGGGCGACAAATTTCGACCGAAAGTAAGGAAATCCTTCATTATGTTACTAAATATTTTGTTTTTCATGTTTTTTTAGCTATAACCGCTAAAAAATTGAGAAATAAGAAAAATCATGTCAAAATTTATGATTTTGGTATAATTTCATTATATGTTGTAGATCATTAGATGATCTACATGATAACACTAAAATCATTAATTTTTATTAAATATTTTTTAAAATATATATTTATATATTTTAAAAATATTAAAAAAATTAAATTCAAAAAAATATAATATCAAAATATTATTAAACTATCGTATTTTGTTAAACTTGCATAAATGAGTAAGAAGAAGGATGCATAGCATGACATTGACTGGGAGCATGGTGAGATGCTCTTAGCTCGACATCATTGAAGATGCAAATAGTACGGCACAGAGTTCAAAAGAAAAGAGGTGACTAGATTGAAGCAGCATTTGGCTGATGGTTATCAGGATGTGGTCATATATCGAAAATGCCCACAGAACGTCTGACAGCTTATGAAGAAGCACTTCGCTGATCAGAAAGCAATGAAGAAAAGGGCAAAGGAGAAGAGGCAGAGGTGGACCATCGAACTGGAGAGCCACCTTCCTATCATTTTAGAGAGTCAGAGGCCTCTGCTCTATATGACGAGGAAGAGATTGAGACTACCATTCAGACAAGTCTAGATGAGCAGTACAGGCTGGAGGAGATGGCCAAATATAGAGAGCGATTTGGATCGTCATCTATGAGTCGGGATCTGACTCTACGACAGCTAGAGGAGAGTCTGAGTTCAGGAGGACCACCTCTGTCAAGGAGCCAGTCAGTAGAGGGAGGAGGGGTATTTCATCAATGCTGTAGGATTTTGACAGTAGGAGGAGATCCAATAGAGATTCCAGTAGGGGCCACCATTCATGATTTGGATTCACATGCTTTTCCTAGCAAGAATTCAAAACAGCAGAGGATTGACACAATGCTAAAGAAGGATGAGAAGGATATGTAGCGAGCTATTAGATCATGGTTTCATTATAGCCACATTTCAGTAAATGTAGCAGACAATACTTACTATCAGTCTGCCATTTCAGCAATACAGGCTGACGGCCTGTATTTTGTCATCTTTGCCAAAGAAAGGGACATACTATTGCAAATTGTTGGGATCTACCTACTTATGGAGCTGCTGCTGCAAGGCGTAGGAATGCTGGAAATGCTTATTATGTGCATGCAAATGATGGTGGAAAGCAACAAGTGCAACCAGGACATGAAGCATTAGCTGCCAGTTTCCAGAATTTGGGAATAAATAATGCTAATCGACAATAGGAGTCAGGAGATGTGGTTCCTTGATTCTGGGGCAAGCAATCAAATTACTGGTAATACAGATAAGATTTCTGATGCCAAACCTTTTATATCTCATGGCTATGTTAGTACAAGAGATGGTACCCCTCACACCATCACACATATAGGCAATGCTTTGCCTCCCGATTGCACAAGTCATTCCACACCTCTTGTTTTGTCCAACACATTTTTAGTTCCTGGCATTCAAAAGAGTCTTCCTTCTGTTCTCAATTATGTGATCAATAAGATTCTTATGTTGTCTTTACTCCCAATTCTGTTTTTGTCAAGGATCTCCGAACAAACAAAACACTCACTGAAAGTGTTCATAAGGGGCGTCTGTTTGTGTTGAAGGAAGCTCGTAGTCATCCATCCGAGTCTAATGTCAATCTAAAGTCATCATCATTGCTGTTCAGTGCTGCCAATGCCAAGAGAGGAGATGCCAGATTGTGGCATCGACGCCTTGCTCATTGTAGTAGTCACTTCTTAGAGTCCATGTTCAAGAAAGGTCTTTTGTCCTATGTCCCATGTAATAAAAATTCACTCAGTGAATCGTTATGTCCAGAGTGTCAAATTTGCAAAAGTCATTCCCTTCCTTTTCAGATAATAAATAAACGAGCTTCTTTTCCTTTTGAGATTGTCTACTCAGATGTGTGGGGTCCTACCCCAATTCAAGCATATTCAGGAAATCGCTTTTATGTTACCTTCATTGATTGCTACAGCCGTTTTACCTGGATATTTTTCATTAAACAAAAATCTGATATGTTCTCCATATTTCAACGTTTTCATTCTTTCATCCAAAACAAGAACGGCATGCCTATTATTAACTTCCATAGTGATGGAGGTGGGGAGTACATTTCCCATCAATTTAAGAATTATCTGCATAGTCATGACATATATCATCAGAAGTCTTGCCCACATACACCGGAACAAAATGGTGTAGTGGAGCGAAAACATCAGCATATAGTTGAGAGTGGCATTAGCATGATGCGTGGGAGTCGTGCCAATTTGGGATTATGGACCGAAGCTTTCCGCATAGCGGTCCATTCATGAATAAGCTGCCTATGAAGTTTTTAGGGCATAAGTCACCATACGAAATTCTCCATGGTGTGGTCCCATATATGACTTTATAAAAGTATGGGGATGTAGGTGTTAGGTTCGTATTTCTGACACTCAAAGAAATAAGTTTGTTCCTAAGACTGATGTTTGCAGGTTTGTTGGATATGCTGATGACTTTAAGGGATATTGTTGTTGGAATCTCCAAAAGTGAAGCATAGTCATTTCGAAAAATGTCATATTTGACGAAAATAACTTTAGTACTATGGATGATAAGCAGTGTCCTACTACACCTACAAAGGAAATGACTGTCTCTAATGTGGATGATGACAGTGTCAGCTTCCAGCCATGGTTTGATGATGCATTGAGACAAATGCAAGTTACAGAAGCTGATTGTGATCACTACGACAGACATGAAGTTGCTGTAAGGACAGACTTTGTCCATTAATACAGGTGACATGAAATATAGGGAAGATAGAATGTATGGACAGGTTTATCATAGGCGTATTCCGATGAGCAGGATTTTTCGTACCGGCCCGAACCGGCCGATATGGGGCGTACCTAACCGAACCAGGGGGAAACCGATGCGGTTCAACCCCCTTTCGGTAAATTACAAAAACCGCACCGAACCAAGCCGATTCGATGCGGTTTGCCTGCAAATTGAGAGAAACCAATCGATTTCTCTCGATTCGGGTCGGTACGACTCAGAACCGAGCCGTATCGAGAGGCCATGTGGGGGGTTGGGTCGGAGGGGTTGCCTGTGTCCCCTTTGATTCTGAGAGTCTGAGACTCTCAGAAACCCAAGAGCCTCTCTCGAGAGCGAACGATGGAGCAACGGCCTTCCAAAAAAAAAAATTCAAGAAAAATTCCACAACTCCTTCGACGGGCCGACAAATTTCGACCGAAAGTAAGGTAATCCTTCATTCTGTTACTAAATATTTTGTTTTTCATGTTTTTTTAGCTATAACCGCTAAAAAATTGAGAAATAAGAAAAATCATGTCAAAATTTATGATTTTGATATAATTTCATTATATGTTGTAGATCATTAGATGATCTACATGATAACACTAAAATCATTAATTTTTATTAAATATTTTTTTAAATATATATTTATATATTTTTAAAAATATTAAAAAAATTAAATTCAAAAAAATATAATATCAAAATATTATTAAACTATCGTATTTTGTTAAACTTGCATAAATGAGTAAGAAGAAGGATGCATAACATGATATTGACTGGCAGCATGGTGAGATGCTCTTAGCTCAGCATCATTGGAGATGCAAATAGTACAGCACAGAGATAAAAGAAAAGAGGTGACTAGATTGAAGCAGCATTTGACTGATGGTTATCGGGATGTGGTCATATATCGAAAATGCCCACAGAACGTCTGACAGCTTATGAAGAAGCACTTCGCTGATCAGAAAGCAATGAAGAAAAGGGCAAAGGAGAAAAGGCAGAGGTGGACCATCGAACTGGAGAGCCACCTTCCTATCATTTTAGAGAATCAGAGGCCTCTGCTCTATATGATGAGGAAGAGATTGAGACTACCATTCAGACAAATCTAGATTAGCAGTACAGGCTGGAGGAGATGGCCAAATATAGAGAGCGATTTGGACCGTCATCTATGAGTCGGGATCTGACTCTGCGACAGCTAGAGAAGAGTCTGAGTTCAGGAGGACCACCTCTGTCAGAGAGCCAGTCAGTAGAGGGAGGAGGGGTATTTCATCAATGCTGTAGGTTTTTGACAGTAGGAGATCCAACAGAGATATTCCAGTAGGGGCCACCATTCATGATTTGGATTCACATGCTTTTTCTAGCAAGAATTCAAAACAGCAGAGGATTGACACAATACTGAAGAAGGATAAGAAGGATATGTAACGAGCTATTAGATCATGATTTCATTATAGCCACATTTCAGTAAATGCAGCAGACAATACTTACTATCGATCTGCCATTTCAGCAATACAAGCTGCCGGCCCTGGTGTCAGAGATATCCATGGTCAGCTTCTTGACAGCAATAAAGAAGAGTTAGAGAGATGGATCTCTTCCTATAAGAGTAAATGGCCCATATACAGACTGATGGTGATGTTTGATGGTTGGACCGATTCTACTAGACAGAGTATCATAAATTTCTTGACATATTGTGATAAAAAAATATTTTTTCACAAATCAATTGATGCTTCAGATATGATGCACGACGCCGCATACATCTTTGGACTGATGGAGGAAGTGATTGATTCAGTTAGAGAGCAGAATGTCGTGCAGGTCGTCACAGATAGTGGGCCGCAATATCAGACCGCTGGCGGCAGCTAATGGAGCGACAATCGCATATTTACTGGACACTATGTACTGTACATTGCATTGATCTGATGTTGATGGATATGAGGAAGCTTCATAGAGTGCGGCAGACTGGATACAGCCCAGTCTATTACTAAATTTATCTACAATCATACATGGATGCTGTCATTGATACGAAAATATACTGAAGGAAAGATCTTAAGACCAAATGTCACACGGTTTGCTAGAAACTACATAGCACTTGATAACCTTCTGTAGAAAAAAGCAGTCTTGCATCAGATGTTTGTCTGTGTCAATGGCAGAAGAGTAGATATGCGAGGGCCAGCACTGTGGAAAGTCATGTGGAGAACTTGGTCACCAGTCAGTCATTCTGGCAACAAGCTGATAAAATAGTGAAGATTATCCAGCCATCATATGAGGTGCTTCACCGTGGACAGCAAGAGATACCCCCGGATGGGCTTCATGTATCACATAATGGAGAGGGTAACGCAACATATCAGTGAGATAGATCCCAAATATGCCCGAGAATACATCAACATCATCTATCATCGTTGGGACCATCAGATGGATAGAGATTTGCATCTAGCGGGTAAGCATAAATTCAAAAATGATCTGAAAATTTTTCTTTTAATCTTTTCTTTTTTTTGACACTAAAAGTTTACTTAATCACTGTGAAATTTATTTTCAGCTTGCTATTTGAATCTGATATTTCTGTACAGCATACCCGGGATAGATATGGATATTGAACTTCTCACTACTCTTCGTAATGTTATATATAAGATGGTGTCCAATCTCGAAATCACATCTATGTGTCTGCAAGAGGTACGTTAGGTCAATTAAGATGCGACCATTTAACTTAATAATATATTTGTTACTAAAATGAATATATTTCTCACAGACGAAACCGTTTAGAAAAGAAACAGACAGCTTTGAAGTCTCATCGGCTGTCGTAAGCAAAATGAAGATGAATCCAAATAAATTATATATCAACGTAAGGACTTTGTTCGAATTACATACCTACTAATATCATAAAATCTGATATGTAATTTTGTTTAACTTTTTGATAGTTGAATGGTGGATCCATTTTGGACAGTCCGCACCAAATTTGAAAAGTGTGGCCATCCGCATTCTTTTCCAGACGATCTTCGCTAATGGGTGTGAGTGCAATTGATCGACTTTCGCTCTTATCCACAGCAAACAGAGAAATCGTCTGACATAGAAGCATTTCAATGATCTTGTTTATGTGCACTATAATTTGAGATTGAGGCTCAAATGTGTGCAAAATGAAGTATAGTTGAAGTATACAGATCCGACGGTAGATGATTATACCATTGATGATGAGCATCCGATGATTGGATGGCTTGCATGCCAACAGCAGGAGTCGAAACTTGATGAACCTGGATCTCCTTCATGATCAGCCAGTGTGGTAGCTAAGGAGATCAGGATAGATCCAGGACAGTGGGCAGAAAAAAATACTCCACATAAAGTTTCAGATGATCAGCTACAGCCTGAGGGATCACAGGACAGTCATTCATCACGTGACTCCATGTTCGAGACACAGGACCAGATGTTTGAGTGAGAAATGTTGAGATGAGACTGGTCACAAAGGGGCACTGAAGGAGCTCGAAAAGGCAAAGAAAAAGAAACGATAGTTGCAGCACCCTCGAGAGTGTAGGAATCAGTTGACTCAGATTCAAAGACCAACGACAGTGAGAGTGATGGTAGCAGTCATGGATCTGATGATCAGAGAGGGATTGGAGGATCTGATGATCAGAAAGGGATTGAAAGATATGAGACCACTATTCATAAGACAACCACAGGATAGTGCTCGATTCATCGATGAGTCTCAATTTACACATGCCACATAAGATAGGGACCACGAATGACCTGATAGATCCCGTGAGGAGACGATCTCATATAGACGACGACCTCCCAGAGGTCATACAGTGCATGATACAGCTGCAGATGATCTTGCACATGGAGTAGGATCCATGGATGTATCTGGATCATCCTCGTACTACGGATCCTATCATCCGCAAGAGCTTATGATCCATATGGATATGATGTATTAGAGACATCGACTTCTAGTGCCTACTATCCTCTGCAGCCCGAAGCACCTTATGGATCAAATTTTGCTATTGGCATATTTGGATGGACCCCTTCACAGCCATACCATCATCTCGAACATACCTCTCAGAGTCAGATGAGCGAGAGATCTAATGTCTTACAATCCAGAAAGGAACCTTATGGGATGAATATTCAGGATTACAGTGACACTTGATTAGAGGGATGGACTGATATTCCTCCGAAGTATGTGGATGATCCGGATGTCTACGAGCGACACAGACATTCGACGAGATATTAAATCAGCAGAGATCCTGAGGTTAGCATATTATTCTTTGTAATTTGTACTTTAGATATATTTATTGCATTGTTTTAAATTTTGTGTTTTAGACTTCTTTTTTTTTTGGATGGTAGAATTGTTATATGACTTACATAAACATTAATTTGGATATATAGTTTAAAAAATAATAAAAAAAAAATTTTGAAATCAAATTCAATTAAAAAATCAAAAAAAAATTTGGTGGCGTACCGATACTGAACTGATACGCCACACCATACCGACACACGGTACGGTATGCAATACTGTATCATACCATATCGCATCGAAAGCGGTACGAGTCTTGGTATCAATTCCGAAATCCTTGCCGATGAGTACTCCTGAAGGAGACCCTGTCAGATTTGGAAATGAGATAGGTGAGCAACAAGGGCAGCAACTTCACACTCCGCCTGATGTTCAGCAGAAGCTTACTATAAAGAGTTTTGCAGCATTCTAGCAGAGAGAGGCATCCAATTGACAAATGGGTCTCATATGAAGCATTTAGTGTTGAGTATCACCCATACATTTTTGCACTCCAGCATAAGTATGAACCGGTTTCTTACAAGCAAGCTTCCAAAGACCACCGATGGATAAAGGCAATGAATGAAGAGATGGCTGCCTTGAATAAAAACTATACATGGGAGATCATGGATAGACCTATTGGAAAGAATGTTGTCACTTGCAAATGGGTTTGTAAAATTAAAAGGCGAGCATATGGGAGTGTTGAGAGATATAAGGCTAGATTGATAGCAAAGAAATACACCCAAGAGTATGGATTGGATTATAACGAAACTTTCAGCCCAGTCATTAAGATGGGAACTATCAAGCTTATTCTTGCTATTGCTATTACTCATGGTTGGCATCTACATCAGATGGATGTAAAGAACGCATTTCTCCATGGGGATTTAAAGGAAGAAGTATATATGGAGCAACCACCAGGATATGCTGTGGATGATCCTGGTAGGAAAGTATGTAGGCTCCTAAGATCGTTGTATGGGCTAAAGCGAGCCTCCAGGGCTTGGTTCCAGAGATTTTCTGATGAGATTCGTAGCTTTGGATTCCAGCGCAGTCAGATGGATTACTCCCTATTCATTCATACAGGTATCCATGGGATCACTATGTTACTTATGTTGATGACATTGTTATCACCGGATCATCTTAGGAACATATCAACATCGTGAAGGATCATTTGTTGCAAACATTCCAGATGAAGGATCTTGGAGAGCTAAAATACTTTTTTAGTGTAGAGGTAGACAAAATAAGAGACACTATGCTCCTATCACAGCAAACATATGCTTTAGATTTGCTTAGCAGAAGTGGGATGAGAGATTGTAAGCCCGCAGCTACCCCAGCTATTACAGGTGAAAAGCTTAAATTAGATGGAGCAGCATATCAAGATCCACATGAATATCATAGCATTGTGGGAGCCTTGCAGTATTTGACATTCACAGGACCTGACATAGCGTATGCTGTAAACCAAGTATCACAATTCATGCTTGATCCCCAAGATGGGCATATGATGGCAGTAAAGAGAATCCTCAAATACATTAAGGGCACTATAGAAGATGGCCTGACGTATACACGATCTATAGATAATCCCTTTGTTATATGTGGCTTTACAAATGCCGATTAGGCTGGAGACCCAGATACATGGAGATCAGTTTCTGGATTTTGCATCTTTATTGGGAAAAATCTCATAGCCTGGAGCAGTAGGAAGCAACGAACAATAGCAAGGTCTAGTGCAGAAGCAGAGTACACAGATCTATGGCCTCTTGTACCAAAAATAACCTGGTTAAGGCAAACTCTTCATATTTTAAGATAAAGCATTGGACGGTCAATCATTTATTGTGACAACCAGAGTGCCATCAAAATTTTCTTTAATCCAGTTCATCATGATAAAACTAAACACATCGAAATTGAGTAGCACTTCATCCGAGAGAAGATAGAGGATGGGGAGATAAAGGCTCATTTTGTTAGATCGGATATTCAGATTGCAGATATATTCACCTGTCAAAGGCAAGGTTTTAGTTTCTAAAGGGCAAGCTATCCATGACTTAGACTCATGCACAGCTTGAGGGGATCTATTAGTCAATACCATATTTCCTACCATAAAAGTATGGATAATGTATACCATAAAAATATGTTGGTAATATTCTCTAGAATATTACCATATTCCCTACCAGAAAAGTATACGTAATGTATACCATAAGTGTGTAGGTAATATTCTCTAGAATATTATCATATTCCCTACTATAAAGGTGTAGGTAATGTATACCATAAAAGTGTAAGTAATATTATCTAGAATAGTACCATATTCCTTACCATTTTTTGATTTACATATTTGTATATATAGGCCCTTGTACATTCTTTTGAATATAAGAAAAACTTCCTTTCTCTCTCGTGCAACCTCCTTGATCTTCTACCTCTAATGCATGTAGTGTGTGGTGCTTTTCTACATCCTCCTCCTTGATCTTCTACCTCTAACGCATGTAGTGTGTGGTGCTTTTCTACACCGCCCTCCTCCAATTTGAAACAGGAGTTCACCCCTATTTCTTTTTTTTTTGGCTTTTTATTGGACAAAGTCAGCAGCGCAATTGCCGAATTCTCCCCAAATTATAAAAAACAAAATACGGTGAAGTCGGCAACTGCATTGTCGACTTCACCCGATAAAAAGCAAAAAAAATAAAACAAGGGTGAACCTTTATTTCAAACTAGAGCGCGGAGGCCCACCTCCGACCTCAGCCATCCTCAACCCCCCTCAGCACTGGCTCGCTGGCTGTCAGAAAGGTTGTGGTGGAGTTGCCATCCGTCCAGAGACCTCCAAGGGCTTCCGATGATCCGATAAGCATCTCTTCCTCTCTCTCTCTCTCCTTTCCTCCCCTTCACCCTTATTGAGCTCGACAAAAGCTTGGATGGCCTCTGACGGCCCTCTCTTCCTCTTCCTCTTCCTCTCCCTCTCCTATCCCCACTCTTCCTCTCTTTCTTCTCCCTCTCCCCTTCTCTGCCGTATCGGTTCGGCCCGACATAGATCGATACGGACCCATACCGAATCGTACCACCAACCGACTGGCATGGGGTACGATTCCAATTCAGCAATCCTTGCCACGTACTAATACCATTATAAAATGATACGAATACAAAATCCAGTACCAAGATGGTGAACCTTGTCATACATATTTAAAAATTAGAATATTTTTTAGAAAATTAATTTACAAGAATAAAATAGATTTTTGTTTCACGAGAATTAATTGTTGCAAAAGTATTTTATATAGACTTTTCATCGAAAAGAATAAAATGGCTTATATAGAAAAATGTTGTAGAAACTCACATGATGTCAACATTGATGTCCCACAAGAGAGAGGAGAGAGTCATTAGGATTCTCCCACGATAGGGTGAGAAAAGAGAGAGAGAGAGAGAGCAACATAAGAGATAAGAAAGGGAGAGAATGAGAGAATAGGTGGGGTGTGATATTAAAAGGGAAGTAGGGGCCCACTAAAGCATGTAAGGCTTGGTTCACTTAACAAGGTGAATTGAGTCCTGGACGAACCCTCTATTTTCTTAAAAAAATTGAGTGTTACATCCTCTCATCAAAAGAAATTTTATCCTCAAAATTAACATATTTGAGTCTTCAAAAGGTAGGGGTTTTTATGTCTCATTTCATCTTCTAGCTCCCAAGTAGCTTCTCCTTAAAAATGGTGGCTCCGATGCATCTTGACATAGTGAATGGTTCAGCATTGCAATACCCAATCCTTACTAAACAATCCACATAAAGTGATCCTCATATGTCAAACCTTCTCAAAGACATCAAGATCTGAGCTCCACAACATGACTCAGGTTTGGCACATACTTCCTCAACATAGAAAAAAGATATAATGCACACCAACAAGTGTAGGTGGAAAGCAATTCTATAACCCACCTCATCAACTCATTCTAGGATCTCCAATGGACTCATAAATCAGGGATTTAACATTCCTCAATTCTCGAACCTCATAATTCGCTGGGCAAATGGCACCTTTAAAAATACATGATCACCCACCTAAAACTCTACCAAACTCTTCTAGCCACTCTAAGTTGCACAAAGTCACACTCTAATTAGCTAAATCTTTTCCATTGTCAACTATACAAGCTCAAGTCCTAACAACCTTCTCTCAACATCCTACATTTTAATGCCCTATAAGGTCCATCTAGATGTTATCTAGCTAACTATTCTCGGTAAACTCCACTAGGGGTGGATGTTCATCCCATGAACCCTTAAGGTTAATAATACAAGCCCTCAGCATATTCTCCAAGATTTGAATAATCTTTCCTAGCTAACCATCAATCTATGGGTGGAATGCAGTACTGAAATTCAGCTTGGTCCCTATAGCCCTATGCATGCTCTTCCAAAATTATGATATGTTGCCCAGCTATGCAACCCAAGAGGGGGGGTGAATTGGGTTTCTAAAAATTTTAAGCCCAACAGATAACTTATGAAGAACAAAACAATGGCTTTAAATCAATATTAATTAACTAAAGCAGTATTGCAAGGATATAATAAAGAAATAAGATAAAGCGATAAAGCACACCACAAACACAAGGATTTATAGTGGTTCGGTGCTAACCTTGCACCTACGTCCACTCCCCAAGATCCCACTTGGGAATTTTAATCCACTATCCTTTGTATTCAACCCGAATACAAAACGTCGGAAACTCCGACACTAGCTATCCCAAGCTAGAATACAGGACGTCGAAAACTCCGACCCTAGCTATCCCAAGCTAGAACACTTGTTTCCCGGGTACAAGCCAACCCAAAATACTCCGATTTCAGGTTCGGATCAACCTTTCCTTGTTTTGGAAATCCTCCAAAAACAAGAGCAAAAACTCACAAAGAGTAAGAATATTTAGAGCACAGATGAATACAATAACAGCTCCTTAAATGAGCAAATATAACAATAAAAGCTTTACTCAAATGAAGAACTCCTTTTTCAGATTTTCTCAAAATGAATGAACGGTTGAACGCTTGAGAAGAGGTTGATTGTTGATTGAAGATCTCTCGAAAGCTTTGAACGATCTCTAGATCAAGGTTGAAACGATAGGCGTGAAGAATTCTCTCCTTGAAAGATCTTCCTTTTCTCTTTCACAATCTCTCTGGTATATTGTGGATCCTCTCTCTTTTTCTCTATGGATATTTCGTTGATCTCAGGCTTTTTCTTGCAAATTTCGGATCCTCTCTTCTGTTCTTCTCTTTTTCCTCTCTTTTCTCTTCACATTTGATTTCACGTTTGATCCGCTATTTAATCTGCAATTTCTTTCATCATTTAAAGCATTTTGTAGCATTAGAAGCAAGAGAAAACAATTTAGGCAGATAAAGAGCCGTTAGAGGATTTTTAGGAAGCATAAATGGTAATTAAAACGGGCAAAAAAATAGCCGTTGCTGACATTTTCCGTCGCAGGGGTCGACTCATGAGTCGACTCATGCATCAGGAGTCGACTCATGAGTCGACTTCTGTTGCAACAGCCAGAAAATGAGTTTCTGCAACTTTTGGCCTAAAACTGCAGGGGTCGACTCATGGGGGTCGACTCATGCCTGGGGGTCGACTCATGAGGGTCGACTCACAGGGTGTGCCAATCAGCTCATTGCCATGAGTTGACTCACGGGTTGACTCATGATTTTCAAACATGCATAACTTTCAAAATACAAGTCCAAAATCAATGAAATTTTCACCATTGGATCACAAATCTTTTGTTCTACCAAATGATACTATCAAATCAGGATTTTAGCAAAATTACAATTTTGCCCTTGAAGAGCATAAAGCCTTTTTCAATTTAAAATATTTGTATCCCTTCAATCTGCTTTGTAATCATCAAAATCAATCTAGGAGCAACAATCTCCCCCTTTTTGATGATGACAAAACATATGAACAAAAATATTTATGTTAATGCATTAATTTCAAAAGAATCCATTATAGGTGTATATGCTTGAAAAGAGTATGATTCTTTTGGCATGTAATATAAATGCAAAAATAGTTTGTCCATTTTCTTAAAGATTTGAAAAGGGTATTAGATCATTTTGAGTTCAAGATATTTCAGAGCAAGAGAAGATAAATAACTTTTTCTATGTATCAGAGCAAAAATAATTTTTACAATGATATCAGAAAAGATTTTATAATGTATCAGAGCAAGAAAATTTTTAATGTATCAGAGAAAATTTCATACAGTATCAGAGCAAATGTTATAATATTTTAGAGAAACCTTCACACTGTATCGGATCAAATGTTATCATGTATCAGATCAAGTTGAAAGAAATTGTAGGATGTATCAGAGTAAAACAAATTTCTTATTGATGTCTCAAGGTGAGTAAAATTTCAAAAGCAAGTTTGAATATCAGAGCATATATATAAAAAATACTTATTTGCATTGTACTCATGATTTTGCTTTTGATAGATTAAAGTTCTGTCTGATACCAAATTTCTCTGTCTGATACCAAATTTCGATACCAAAATTTTTCAAAGTTTTGTTTAATCTTTCAATCCTTGTTTTTGTCTAATTTCTCCAATATTTGTTTAATTTCTTCAATATTTGTTTTAATTTAATTTCTCCCCCTTTTTCTCATAATTTAGGGTTTTGCTTTTTGTCTAATTTCAATTTTTGTTTAATTTTAATTTCTCCCCCTTTTTGACATCATCAAACATAGTTAACTCTTTCTTTTCCTTTTCTGAAAATATTCTTTAATTTCTTCCTCTTTAGAGTTTTTCACAGATGTTTGCTCCCCCTTAATATAACAATTATCAATAGCAAACAACAATAAGGAGAAGATAATATTTCAACAGATGTATCGGAGATTGAAATATAACCAAAATATAATCATTACAAAGAGGTAGAAATATAGGTAAAAGATGATTCTATTAATATCATAATTGTTTCATAAAATTCAACCAGCTAAATGTCAATACATGGCCCCAAGGTATAGATCCTAGAACAAGATACTAACTCCTAAGATCTAGATAAGTCAATGATCAGAGTCATCAGATATAGTATGAGAAGATGATGGATCAGAAGTGCGTCCTCTACCCCGTCTGCCTCTGCCACGAGTGGAGGTGATGGCACGAGCAGGAGAACGAGATGAACTAGGTGGCTGAGAACGCTGAGATGCTAGGGCTGATACCATGAGTCTGATAGAATCAAGTACGTTCAGTGCTCTGGAAACAGATTGAAGTAGAGCAGTGAACTGGGTGGTAGCATGCTCACTCGATCCTCTGATCTCTTTCCTCAGTAGCTCATATCCACCTTCTAATGCTCCTCTGAGCCTTCCAGCCTCTGCAGTGAGGTCTGTGGCCTCAATGGTAGACTCCTGTGGCTGGGGATGGGCCAATGCAAGGACTTGCCCCTGCAAGTCAAGAACTCTGCCAGTAAGTCTCCAGACTGTATCCTCAAGCTGCTGTATCCTGACGGACTGATCTGAAATCATCTGAAATATAGTGGAGATGTGGGGAGTAATGGTCTGATCAGAAGAAGTAGCTCCAGGTGCAAAAGAAGTACTACTCCACTGGCTAGACAACAAAGAAGCCACACGCTGAGATATATGCTCGATCTGATCATCAGCCAGTCTGAACTCTGATGGAGGTGCTCTGCTCTCTGGCTGATACACTGGTGTGGGCATCCTAGTAAACTCAGAAGGGCCAGCCTCAGTATCATGAATGAACTGGGTATCTGGTGAAGCTGCCCTGAAATCATGTATAGGAGAAGATGGACCTTCTTCTTCTACTCTGCCTTCAGTTCTGTCTTCAGCTCTTTCCTCAGCTCTCTCCTCAGCTCTTTCTTCAGAGCCCTTGATCCAACCACCAACAGTCTTTGTAATTCCCATTCGGTGTAGGCTGTGTTGGTTGAAAGTGTCCACATGTGAGAGCTTGGTAGGTGTCTCCCCCTCACAGCTAACTCCAAACCTCCTAAAAACTCTAGTAAGGGCCATACCATAAGGCAAGTGTGCCTTGGATCTGTTCAAAGTTTCTCTCATGGCCTCTATCATAAGTGTAGGGAGGTTTAGGGGGGTCTGAGTGATAATATGAGACATGACACATACATCTCTGCCAGATAGTAAGTCATGTCTACCACTCCTAGGAAAGAATAGTTTTGTCACAATCTGATGCAGGACCCTCATCTCAATGGACAGTAGCTTTGCTTCCAATTTGTTTAAACTTCCTGAAAAATCTTCTCCTAAGATAATTCTGATCCCTTCTTCTTTAATTGGGAGTTCCATATATGAGTATCCTTCACTAGGCAACTGAAGTATCTCTCCCAATATCCTAGAATCCAAACAGATGTCAATCCCCTTTACAGTTGAAGTCACAGATCCGTTTCCATAATTTAGGTTCTGGTAGAACTCTCTGACTAGATCAACATAGGTGACTTCCTTAAGAGAGCAATAAAGTTCCCATCCTTGATTTTTGATCTTGGTAGCAAAAGTAAAGCCTTCTTTCTCAAAGAACCGAAAATCTATATTTTTTCCGGTTTCTACTTTTCTATCAGAAAGAAGATTTACACTGGGGCTTATGGAGGGTTGAGAGGGACCTTGAGCAGGTACTGAAACTGGATTGGGAACAGTGGAAGACTGAGCATGCCTTTTCTTTCGGACAATTTCCTCAGGCTCTCGGATTGATTTCCTTCTTTGGGGAAGTTTCATCTTTGGAGCCATATCCAATAAGGTAGCAGACAAGAAGACTTGAATTCAGTGGAGGAGGGATCACTAAAGAGTAAAAAAGAATTTTGGTGGAGAAAAGAAGTGGATTTTGAATGAACGGTGAAGTTCTAGGGCACGTTCCACCCGCGCCTAACACTGCGAGAAAGCACAGAAAAATCCTTTTCAAGGAGACGATTTTTGGTGGAGAGAAGGAGGGAGAATTGCCTCGAAATTAATCTTTGGATTTGGAGCAAAACAGAAGTTTGGAGAGGACGGCTTTCGGAAGGAAGACGACGAGAAGATGAGTCGTCTCATAAACAAGGTTTCCCGTTTTAAAAACAATGAACCCGATGGAAGTTGGTGGGATTTACAAGTTTGCCATTGAGTCGACTCATGGGGGTCGACTCATGAAGTTCAGAAAATCAGGAAAAATGCAAATAAATTCCAGAAAAATTCAAAATTTTGGGAGAAAGAATTTTGCTCAATGATAAGTTTTTAGAGTGATAAAACTGAGCTTTTGGAACCAGGATAGATGTTGAAAATTGAGCTCTAAGAGTTTTTGACATCTATTCTTTGAAATTGAGAAATTTCAGATAAATGGATCTAGAATTCCTAGATTTCTCCTAATTTCACAGAATCTTTCCTCACTAAGGGCCTTTGTAAAGATATCAGCTAATTGATTTTCAGTGCAAACATATTCAAGAATTATATTTTTGTTTTGAACATGTTCTCTTATAAAATGATGTCTTATCTCAATATGTTTAGATCTTGAATGTTGTATTGGATTTAGATAGATTTATAGCACTTGTATTATCACATTTTATTGGTGTTTCATTAAGTTTGATTCCAAAATCTTCGAGTTGTTGCTTAATCCACAAGATTTGAGCACAACAACTTCCGGCTGCAATGTATTCGGCCTCAGCCGTAGACAGTGCCACCGAATTTTGTTTCTTGCTAAACCATGAGATTAGGTTAACTCCAAGAAATTGGCAAGTTCCACTTGTGCTTTTTCTATCTAATTTACATCCAGCAAAATCAGCATCAGAATATCCTAACAAATTAATTTGTGAGTCCTTAGAGTACCATAACCCTATAGTTTGTGTACCATTTAAGTATCTAAGGATTCTTTTAACAGCATTCAAATGAGATTCCTTAGGATTAGATTGATATCTTGCACATAAGCAAACACTAAACATGATATCAGGCCTACTTGCAGTTAAATATAATAATGAGCCAATCATACCTCTATAGTATTTTAAGTCTACGCTTTTACCTTCATCATCCTTGTCAAGCTTACATGAGGGACTCATTGGTGTGCCAATTGGTTTGCAGTTCTCCATTCCAAATCTTTTGAGTAGTTCCTTGGTGTACTTGCTTTGGGTGATGGAGATTCCCTCTTTTGATTGTTTGATTTGGAGTCCGAGGAAGAAGGTGAGTTCTCCCATCATGCTCATCTCGAACTCTCCCTGCATAAGCTTAGCAAAGTCTTGACAAAGGGATTCATTAGTAGACCCAAAAATTATGTCATCAACATAAATTTGTATAATTAGCATATCATTTTAGTTTCTTTTAATAAATAGAGTTGTATCCACATTGCCTCTTGAGAAACCATTATTTAGTAGAAATTTGCTTAGCCTTTCATACCATGCTCTAGGTGCTTGTTTTAGACCATATAAAGCTTTATTTAATCTAAAGACATGATTGGGAAAAGCATGATTTTCAAATCCAGGGGGTTGTTCTACATATACTTCTTCAGAAATATATCCATTTAAAAATGCACTTTTAACATCCATTTGAAATAGTTTGAATTTCATAAAGCAAGCATAAGCAAGTAGAAGTCTAATGGCTTCTAATCTAGCAACAGGTGCAAAGGTTTCATCAAAATCAATTCCTTCTTCTTGATTATATCCCTTAGCAACCAGTCTTGCTTTATTTCTAATTACATTTCCATGCTCATCTAATTTGTTTCTAAAGACCCATTTTGTGCCAATTATTGAATAATCTTTAGGTCTTTTCACTAAGGTCCAAACATTATTTCTTTCAAATTGACTGAGTTCTTCTTGCATAGCATTAATCCAGTTATGATCATTTTCAGCTTCTTCAAAAGTTTTAGGTTCAAGTTGAGATACAAAAGCACAATGATTAAGTACATCTCTAAGTGAAGAACGTGTTTTTACCCCATGCATAGGATCTCCGATAATTAATTCCTTAGGGTGGTTGTGAACATACCTCCATTCCTTGGGTAAGTCATTTGTACCTTGAGGTTGTTCTTGAATTTCTTCACCTTTCTCATTTTGTTCATCTTCTTGATCCTTGTCTTCTGGAGTTGCTGAATCTTTTAGAGTGATCTCCTTCATACCTTCTATTAGTGGATCTGCATCATCAACACCCTTATTCTTCCTTGAAGGAAGATCGTTAGATTCATCAAAGACAACATGTATGGACTCCTCAACTACTAAGGTTCTTTTGTTGAACACTCTAAATGCTTTACTAGTGGAGGAGTAACCTAGAAGGATTGCTTCATCTGATTTTGCATCAAATTTATCAAGTTTTTATTTGCCATTATTTAATACAAAACATCGGCAACCAAAAACATGAAAATATGCAATATTTGATTTTCTTTCTTTCCAAAGTTCATAGGGGGTTTTCTTTAAAAATTATCTAATTTAGTTAAATCATTCAAGTCTTCCATATAAATATTGCCATGCCTATGTCCTATAAATTTAATGCCATCGTTGATAGGACTAGTCACAATGCAAACAGATGATTCATATATCAAATATATGTAGTTTCAGATCTAAATAAAAATGCATCACATATACATCAAATTTCAGATCTAAAACTAAATTTACACATATCAAATATATATCTAAAAAATAATTAAAATATTTTAAAAATATCTTTTCAAAAATCGATTCACATCAAACTAGGACAACCTTTACAGTATAGGGGGTAAACCCTATATCAGGACAACCTTATATCAGTTTGATGTAAATTTTTAATCATTCTAATTTTAGAACATGCTAATTTTTAGATTTAAAAGGATTTGATTTAATTATGAAGATTCAAAAATGACTTTGTTTCCTTTATCACAAAATTGACTGATGCTAAGTAAGTTATGCTTTAAACCTTTAACAAGTAAAACATTCTCAATGTATTTGGAGGGAGTGATACCAATGTTACCTATCCCGATGATCTTTCCTTTGCCATTATCTCCAAAGGTGACCATCCCTCCATCCTTAGCATCAAGCGTGATGAATTGTGATTCATCACCAGTCATGTGTCTCGAGCATCCGCTGTCAAGATACCATTTCCTGTTTCCTTCTTGGGATGCTAGACACACCTCATTTTCATGTGCCATCAGGCACAGATTGGCTTGTTCGGTTGAGGTTTCCTCGTCGGAGCTTGAGTCATCACTCGCACTCCAGGTCGCCATCATTGCCTTCTTTTTGAATTTCTTTGGACCTTTCTTCAATTGAGGACATTCGGATCTGAAATGTCCTGGCTTCTTGCACTCGTAGCATATAGGGGTTTGATCTTTCTCCTTTTCTATGCTTTGATCCCCTTTTGTAAATTTCTTTCTCATCCCCTGTTTCCTTTTTCTTAGAAACTTCTTGAATTTCCGGGTGATGAGAGCCATCTCCTCATCCTGATCTTCATCTTCAGAGTCATCTGTTTCATAATCAGGTGAAGTTGTGGATTTGAGGGCAATGGTTCTTTTCTTTTTGATTTCATCCTCTTGATGTTGCATCATGCTAAGTTCATGAGTCATCAAGGATCCAAGAAGCTCTTCTAGAGGTAGAGTGTTCAAGTCCTTTGCTTCTTGGATGGCAGTCACCTTGGCTTCCCAAGTTCTTGGCAGTGATCTGAGAATCTTCCTTACAAGTTCACTGTTAGTATAAGATTTGCCAAGACTTTTTAAACCATTGATTATATCAGTAAAACGAGTAAACATAGTAGTTATGGACTCATCATGCTCTATTTTGAACAATTCATATTTATGTACAAGCATGTTTATTTTAGACTCTTTTACTTGATTTGTTCCCTCATGGGTGACTTCTAACCTATTCCATATTTCTTTAGCAGATGCACAAGTAGAAATGCGATTAAATTCACTAGCATCTAGTGCACAATAAAGAACATTCATCGCTTTGGCATTTAATTGTGCCAATTTCTTGTCAACCTCATCCCATTCTTTCTCGGGTTTGGTTGACTCCTCACCATCTATAATCTTGGTGGGTGTGTGAGGACCATTCACTATGATACTCCACATATCATAGTCGAGTGCTTGTATGAAAATCTTCATCCGAGCTTTCCAATAGGTGTAATTAGACCCATTGAAAAGTGGAGGTCGGTTTGTTGATTGCCCCTCAGCTAGAGAAGTTCCAACATGGGTTGCCATAGATCTTTGGCTCTTTGATTGTTAGATCAAAGAAGGGCTAGAGCACTGGCTCTGATACCACTTGTTGCCCAGCTATGCAACCCAAGAGGGGGGGTGAATTGGGTTTCTAAAAATTTTAAGCCCAACAGATAACTTATGAAGAACAAAACAATGGCTTTAAATCAATATTAATTAACTAAAGCAGTATTGCAAGGATATAATAAAGAAATAAGATAAAGCGATAAAGCACACCACAAACACAAGGATTTATAGTGGTTCGGTGCTAACCTTGCACCTACGTCCACTCCCCAAGATCCCACTTGGGAATTTTAATCCACTATCCTTTGTATTCAACCCGAATACAAAACGTCGGAAACTCCGACACTAGCTATCCCAAGCTAGAATACAGGACGTCGGAAACTCCGACCCTAGCTATCCCAAGCTAGAACACTTGTTTCCCGGGTACAAGCCAACCCAAAATACTCCGATTTCAGGTTCGGATCAACCTTTCCTTGTTTTGGAAATCCTCCAAAAACAAGAGCAAAAACTCACAAAGAGTAAGAATATTTAGAGCACAGATGAATACAATAACAGCTCCTTAAATGAGCAAATATAACAATAAAAGCTTTACTCAAATGAAGAACTCCTTTTTCAGATTTTCTCAAGATGAATGAACGGTTGAACGCTTGAGAAGAGGTTGATTGTTGATTGAAGATCTCTTGAAAGCTTTGAACGATCTCTAGATCAAGGTTGAAACGATAGGCGTGAAGAATTCTCTCCTTGAAAGATCTTCCTTTTCTCTTTCACAATCTCTCTGGTATATTGTGGATCCTCTCTCTTTTTCTCTATGGATATTTCGTTGATCTCAGGCTTTTTCTTGCAAATTTCGGATCCTCTCTTCTGTTCTTCTCTTTTTCCTCTCTTTTCTCTTCACATTTGATTTCACGTTTGATCCGCTATTTAATCTGCAATTTCTTTCATCATTTAAAGCATTTTGTAGCATTAGAAGCAAGAGAAAACAATTTAGGCAGATAAAGAGCCGTTAGAGGATTTTTAGGAAGCATAAATGGTAATTAAAACGGGCAAAAAAATAGCCGTTGCTGACATTTTCCGTCGCAGGGGTCGACTCATGAGTCGACTCATGCATCAGGAGTCGACTCATGAGTCGACTTCTGTTGCAACAGCCAGAAAATGAGTTTCTGCAACTTTTGGCCTAAAACTGCAGGGGTCGACTCATGGGGGTCGACTCATGCCTGGGGGTCGACTCATGAGGGTCGACTCACAGGGTGTGCCAATCAGCTCATTGCCATGAGTTGACTCACGGGTTGACTCATGATTTTCAAACATGCATAACTTTCAAAATACAAGTCCAAAATCAATGAAATTTTCACCATTGGATCACAAATCTTTTGTTCTACCAAATGATACTATCAAATCAGGATTTTAGCAAAATTACGATTTTGCCCTTGAAGAGCATAAAGCCTTTTTCAATTTAAAATATTTGTATCCCTTCAATCTGCTTTGTAATCATCAAAATCAATCTAGGAGCAACATGATATAAATCTGGTATCTCTATCTGATACAATGGTTACATATGCAACTTCACAATTTCTTTTACGCACAATCTAGCTAGTCTTTCAAGACTAAGGCCAACTCTAATAAGTAGAAAGTGTAGAGACTCCATCAATCTTTTCCATAATCATCCAAAGTTCCAAACTACATCATTTGCACTAGAAATCTTGAGTAACCCAGATGCAAAAACTATGATAAAATGCACCCACTTCCATGCCAGGATGTCGAAAGGCAGCAACAGCCCTCTAGCCTCGAGTACTCAATTTTAACCTTGTGTACGCTAAGCATTGAGCCACAAACTGAGCATTCTCCCTCTTCATATTACTCCACCAATCAGCTCCTTTGAATCTTTATACATCTTATTGCCTCCAAGGTGTACCATATAACTTGATAAGCCTCTCTTAAAATCTCACCTTTTAGATCCAAATCCATTGGCACATTGGTTGCTCCCAAATCTCAAAGAGCTATGATCATGGATTCGAAATTCAAACTAATCACCTAACCACTAATTTTCTGACTTCAATGGTTGAGGATTATTATTCTGAACAGCCTCAATTTTCTCAATTACTGCAGTCTAGACTCAAAGGCCAGCCAACTAATCTCCCAAATCATGCAGTTGAACCTCTATCCTCAGCCTTCTCAAATCTTCCAAGAAATAATTTGAGTATTGATCAAAGCATCAAAGCTGAAGACTTACTACTCAAGGCATTAGCTATAACATTAGCATTCCTAATATGGTAACTAATGGACAAATCACAATCCTTTAGCAGCTCTAACCATCTTCTCTTCCTACTATTTAATTTCGAGCGAAGATGAGTTTTAGGCTCTTGTGATCAGATAATATTCACATTGCTTACCATATAAATAGTCCCTCTAGATTCGAAGAGCAAAAAATCATTGCTTACCAAGTGTCGGTAAGGTACGAAACTGCATACCGACATGATGCGGTATGCTTGGTATAGTAGGTTACCAATTGGTACAGCAAACCTTGTTTTATCCCCAATGTAATATCAAAATCTCACATATCTAACACTATTAGATCTGCAGGCAATTTTCTATCTCCAATCCTAACTATATAGGACAATAGAATCAATAATCAATACACGCACAACTAGTGTTTCAACACAGCTCATTTTTCATTGGCTCACACAGCATGTTATGCTTTCTAACAGAAGTAGTAGATGTGAAAAATGAGGAGCACCCAAATCAAGCAACACAAGCATAAACACTGGATGGTGAAGCGTGACCTGTCACCATGGCATTGGAAGCTTGAAAATTGTGCCTTGTGACAGTATAGACCCTCCCTTGAGTCCTATGTCTCTAACTTCTCCCTTGTTTTGTCCAAGAGATTCTATATACCAGAAGCAGAGCTATTTGAGGAATCTGAGCAGTATAATTCTCCTTCCTGTGTGGACATGTCACTATCCTCTAGCCTATCTGGCCACATCCAAAACACACACCAATCCTTCAATGGCATTCCTTATCAGCATTGTAGCATCAATCGCCACCACTCTACTAAATCTTGCCACCCACAAAGTTATTAGCTGGCCTCTTGGCTGAACCTTTAATGTTTGTACAAATATACCTTTGAAATTCATTAGGCCTGATCCAAGGTTCACCATCTCCGTACTGGACCCCACACCCTTACCATCCTATTATAGTGTTGCTACGTGGTATGGTACGAGATGGCGAGGCGTATCAAATATCAATATGGTACAAGATTGTGTATCGGTTCAGTGTAAGTACCGTACACCCGGGCAGTATGGTACCAAATGATACAGCAAACCTTGGCCTAATCCCCTTCTTTTGATTCCTCTTCTTGTCTAGCCAAGTTCCATCAAGTTCTCATTCGATTAAACAAGGCTTTCTTCACTATCGCTCCATAAATCATTAACTCAGAGTACCACTCCAGGTTCTCTTTGCCGGTACCGGAGCCCGGACTAGTTGGCTGATAGTAGGTTCAAATGCCCCCATGTCGTTCCATACTAAGCCCGAACCAACACAGAAAGAGGACGGAGGGAGAATAGGAGAAGAGAGAGAGTGGGGGGAGGGAAGGAGAGAGAGAGGGAGAGAGGGCCCCTGGAGGGCAGCCGAGCACAGTGGAAGCTGGAGGAGGGCAGAAGGAGGGAAGGAGAGGGAGAGAGAAAAGGCCCTCAGAGGCTGTCAAAGGCCTCTAAAGAGCTGGCAAGGCCACCGCGCTGCTGCTGAGGATAGTGAAGGCCGAAGGAGGGGCTTGCCCTCCTCCTGATAGAAACCAGGGCTTCAGCCCTCGTTTCCTTTTTTTTGGATTTATCCAATGAAGCCAGTAACTATGTGACTGACTTCACTATTTTTTGTTCTTTTTTTTCTTTGGATTTTCTGTTGAAGTTGCCCAATAAATCCAAAAAATAGGAAACATGGACCAAAGGGCCTCGTCGGCCCCCTTAGAGGCCTTTGAGGACCTCTCTCTCGTCCCCTCCCTCCACCCTCTTCCAGCTTCCATCAAGCTCAGCAACGGTGCAACAAGCTTGGCTACCCTCCGACGCCTTCAACAACCTCTGAAGGCCCTCTCTCTCCTTCCCTCCCCCTCTCTTCCTCTCTTTCCTTCTCCTCAGTCATTTTCTCATTTCGAATGCCAAAATCATCCTCGTCAGCTGCCAATATAGTTCAGCACTCCCTGAACCAAACAATTTGACGAACCATGGTACCACTTCCTGATTTCTAACCTCAATATCATCGAAAATTTGTGAACATAGCTATACTTATCCTCTACTAACTTCAGGGCAAATTTAGCTGGCCCAAGAAACTTGACCTCATATATAGACACTATCATGCCTCTTTACCTCAATGTAATAAACTTCTACTCCTAAATTTTCATGCTTTAGGAAAGGTACTTCTCATGGAATTCTTCACAAAACCTCTCCCAAGTGAATTGCTCTGTCATGCTCATACTTGTGCTCTACCATTTGCCACTAATCACATGCCTCTCTCTGCTACATATAGGAGGCATATGACACCATATCTTCACCTCGGCATCTCAGAACTACAAATGCCTTCTCCATTTCCGTCAACCAATTTTAGCCTCTAAGGCTTCTGGTCCCCTTAAAAGCTAGTGGGACCAAACTCTTAAGCTCGGAGAGAGTATTATGCTGCCTTTGGTGTGCCCCGATGCCCTGCTATCGTTGCAACTTGCAACTATTGCTGTTGTGTCTATGTGCTAATGCAACTATTGCTACTATAGCTATTGTTGCAACTACAAAACTCCAAATCTCCAAATGATATTTGCATTAGTTGGAGCATTCTATGCTCTTGTTGCTCTGCTTGGATGTTCCTAGCAAGATTATTGACAACTTCCTGATAGTCACTACCACCGGTTTGTTGTTTCGAAGGCACCCAGCAACATTTTTGGCAAAAATTTTTATCCAACACAAACCTTAATATAAAAGTACATTACGCAATTGTAGGTCTTCGATAACCCTAGGACCTGGCTACAGCCTAAACAATTGCCCAACATCAACAAGATCCCTAAACCTGCATGGAGCTAAGCGACTTTATTAATAAAACCCAAAAATAAATTTCTGCAAACAAACAAGTATGTCATATGATATGCTCAATAAAATTCTAGCCATCTTTTAATGTAATAAATTTCAAGAATTTCAGATTAATATTTCATACATTTTTTTCTTTTTACTAAAATATTTTGTGCAGAAAGCCAATAAATAAAACTTATATTTGATAATGTTGGTGCAAAAATCCGCCTGCGTCAGAGAAGCTGGAGCTGAGGGAGTCGCGGTCGCCGCCGGAACCTGCAAAAGAAGTCTAAACCGGAGGTGGGGTTGCTCCGGCAAGACCCTCCGACGCTCAAGTCAGTTCTCTGCCTCAACAAGAACGGAGTGCTCGAACGAAAATTTTAGCAGAGTTTTTAGGTAAGAAATGAGAGCTTAGGGAATAACGTATCTGAGGTCCCCCTTTTATAGGCGGAGGGAGCAACGGATTGATGGCGACGTTCGTAACCGCCTGGTCATGGGCCGCACGGGGCCAGGAGAGATTTATTATGAAGAATAGTGGGATGGAGTCGTGGCTGTTACCACGGCTCGCCACGTGGAGTCTATTGCGGATAGTGGAGCGGCGTCCGTTGTCGCGACTCGCCAGGGAGTAGTGGAGCCACGCAGAATCCGTCGCAGGAGGTGGAGCAGAATCGTGGCCGTTACTGCGGCCTGCCAGGGAGTGATGGGGCCGCGCGAAATCCGTCGCAGGAGGTGGAGCAAAATCGTGGCCGTTACTGCGGTCTGCCAGGGAGTAATGGGGCCGCATGGAATCCGTCGCAGGAGGTGGCTCGGCCAAAGGCTTGCAGTGGAAATCCGGCGCGGACCGCTCGAAGTAGATCATTTGTAGCAGAAACTCAGAGCGGGTCGCTTGCAGTAGGGGCTCGAAGTCCGGTCCTTGTAGGAGTTCGGGGTGAGGTCCACCTGCAATAGGAGTTTAGGACGAAGTCCGGCTCCCGTAGGAGTCCGGATGGAGTCTGCCTGCATTTGGCGTCGAGGACGGAATCCAGCTCCCGTAGGAGTCCGGATGGAGTCTACCTGCATTTGGAGTAGGGGATGGAATCCGGCTCCCGTAGGAGTCCGGATGGAGTCTACCTGCATTTGGAGTAGGGGACGGAGTCCGGCTCCCGTAGAAGTCCGGATGGAGTCTACCTGCATTTGGAGTAGGGGACAGAATCCGGCTCCCGTAGGAGTCCGGATGGAGTCTACCTGCATTTGGCGTCGAGGACGGAATCCGGCTCCCGTAGGAGTCCGGATGGAGTCTGCCTGCAGTTGAAGTCGAGGACGAAGTCCGGCTCCCGTAGGAGTCCGGATGGAGTCTGCCTGCAGTTGAAGTCGAGGACGAAATCCGGCTCCCATAGGAGTCCGGATGGAGTCTACCTGCATTTGGAGTAGGGGACGGAATCCGGCTCCCGTAGGAGTCCGGATGGAGTCTACCTGCATTTGGCGTCGGGACGGAATCCAGCTCCCGTAGGAGTCCGGATGGAGTCTGCCTGCAGTTAAGTCGGGATGAATCCGCTCCCGTAGGAGTCCGGATGGAGTCTGCCTGCAGTTAAAGTCGAGGATGAAGTCCGGCTCCCGTAGGAGTCCGGATGGAGTCTGCCTGCAGTTGAAGTCGAGGACGAAGTCCGACTCCCGTAGGAGTTCGGATGGAGTCTACCTGCATTTGGAGTAGGGAACGAAATCCGGCTCCCGTAGGAGTCCGGATGGAGTCTACCTGCATTTGGCGTCGGGGACGGAATCCAGCTCCCGTAGGAGTCCGGATGGAGTCTGCCTGCATTTGGCATCGGGGACGGAATCCGGCCCCCGTAGGAGTCCGGATGGAGTCTGCCTGCAGTTGAAGTCGAAGACGAAGTCCGACTCCCGTAGGAGTCCGGATGGAGTCTACCTGCATTTGGAGTAGGGGACGGAATCCGGCTCCCGTAGGAGTCCGGATGGAGTCTGCCTGCAGTTGAAGTCGAGGACGAAGTCCGGCTCCCGTAGGAGTCCGGATGGAGTCTGCCTGCAGTTGAAGTCAAGGACGAAGTCCGGCTCCCGTAGGAGTCCGGATGGAGTCTACCTGCATTTGGAGTAGGGGACGGAATCTGGCTCCCGTAGGAGTCCGGATGGAGTCTACCTGCATTTGGCGTCGGGGACGGAATCCGCTCCCATAGGAGTCCGGATGGAGTCTGCCTACAGTTGAAGTAGAGGACGAAGTCCGGCTCCCGTAGGAGTCCGGATGGAGTCTACCTGCATTTGGAGTAGGGGACGGAATCCGACTCCCGTAGGAGTCCGGATGGAGTCTGCCTGCAGTTGAAGTCGAAGACGAAGTCCGGCTCCCGTAGGAGTCCGAATAGAGTCTAGAAGGTGGTCGATCATCGTGGAAGCTTGGGTGGAGTCCGTCCGCCGCGAAGAATCCGGTCGACGCTGTGGGGGCTTATCCGTTGGCAAAACTTGGGAGTGTTGCGGAGGCTCGGCCGCCAGAGAGGTTCGGGGGATGTCGCCGCAGGTCGGAAGTCGGCAGAACCCCCAGAGGGCCACTCCTGTCACGAACTTCGGCTGGGGGGTATTTTATACCCAACAAATAACAAATATGTCCTCAAAATTTAATATAAAAATTCTACACCAAAATATAGTATGTACAAAAATTTAATACTAAGAATGTAAGATACTAAAATATAGTATGTACTGAAATTTAATGATCAGAATTTTCTTCTTGCAATTTATTGCCTAGAAATTTAATATACAAAATTTTCATCATTCTGAAATTTATTTTTAACTATTTATATGCCAATATAATAGTCACAGTAATGTTATCTAATTAAAGAGAAATAAATTCATAGAAATGTTATTTTACAAAATTAAATTACAAACGTTTAATATACAAAAATCTAGTACATGGGTATTTGAAAACAAAAATAATTTTCAAATCACAAAAAAGGCATTATATGGTTATGGCCCTCTGAGGTCAGGGAGGGGCAAACTAGTGATAGACATAACCTTGGGCATTTTTCCTCAAAGTGGCCACCCCTGGCTTGAACCTACATCATGCCATTTGTCAATCCAAGCCTTTTAGCATTGTACAGAGAAAAATTTCAGAAAATTAATTTACAAAAATTAAAATAAATTTTTGTTTCACTGAAATTAATTATTGCAGAAATTATTTATATAGACTCTTTACAGAATATAACTCATATATATATATATATATAGAAAATTGTTTCAATATTAAAATGATATGGAGAATGAAAGAAAAAGAAATTGTTGTAGAAATTCACAAGATGTCATGATCAATAGGCATACAAAAGAAAGAAAAAGAGGAGCATCACTGGACTGCTCATGCGGGAGAGAGAGACACAGCAAGAGAGAGAGAGAGAGAGAAGAGCAATGGGTGAGAAGTGGTTGTGGGAGCATCATATTAAGAGGGCATTGGGACCGCATCTCAACCAAGTAGGACTCGGTTCACATAATAAAGATCATCCATGCATCCAGCCTTGCTCAAGGGATGCACCAATATCAACAATGGAAATACATTGTCTTCAACCACCTAGATAGAATTTTAAAAAAGGTGACACCACTCCACATCTTTCATATTTGAGTTACTCGAATGATACCCTAGGCCCATTCTATAATTACCCCACAATATCTTTTCTGCAATTAAAGAAGGATGACAGCAGAGATTTTGAAAATATAAAATAACCAAACTTAGTGATGTATCAGCTGTGTGAACTGTAACAAAACATTTAAATTAGAAGAATGCATAATTAAGCTCTGTTCTGGATAATAAAACCATACCTTGGTAGAAAATTGGCTAAATCGCCTAACGTCTGAACTTTTTATGACTAAGAACAAGGTATTCTTTTGATGCAAGCATTAAAATGCATATAAAAAGCTAAAAGCTTCCCAAGTACAAAAGTACAGCACTAAATATAGGGATGTCAACACGGTGGATTCGGCACTGTTCATGACAAAACCGAAACCAAATTGAAATCCACCACCGCTCCCCAAAACCAAAACCAAATGGTTTTTGAAATAAAAAGCCATAACCGCCACTGGAGGAAAAAAAAAAAAACAAAACTGAAAACCATTTTAACTTTTCTGGATGCATTTGAAAATTTTAAACATAAATATCCAAATTAAAGATGTCATCTATAATTTTCATATAATTCATACCAACTCAACTAATAAATGTCTAAAAATAATAACACAACCATCCACCAAAGTCAATAATTCTAAAATAATAACACAACCATCCAACAAACTCCATGATTCTAAAATAATAATACAACCATCCAACAAATACAATAATCCAAATTAAAAACAAGTCTAACTACATCAAAGAAAACAAGTCCAACAAACACAATAATTGCGAAGAAGAACCTAAGGGAGGAAAAAACCTACCTTTCTGGCCTCTAAGGTTTGTCCATTTAGTCATTTACCCATATATGGTCTATGGACGGTCCAGATTGAATGGGATAGAGGGCTAGGATTTATCCTAAATATAAAGGGTACTAAGAGATATTGGGTATGTTCCATTTCAGGTTCAGTATTCGGTGTTGGGTTCGGTTTTGGGTCAGGTTCAGATCGGAAAATTCATGAAAACTGAAACCAAAACTGAACAGTTTTTGACTTTTAAAACCTTCACCAAAACCATGCCCATTTTATTTTGGTTAAAACCACCAGTTCGGTTCGAGGATGGGTAAAATATTCAGATATCCATCCCCATTGACATCCCTAACTGGATAGCATATGGCTTGCTAAATTTGACAGAGATGCTCTGAAAGCTCAATGTATAAGCATAAAGAAACAAACCTTAGGAGGCTCCTGTTTTAAAATTTCTCGTATCTCATAAACATTCAGCAAATCAAGAACTTCTTTCATATCATATGTGAACGGATCCTCATATGAATTAAACAAATAGAGGTAACCAGCCACTGCATTAAAAAAAAAAAAAAAGATTTCATGATGCATGTCAAAAGAACTTGCATTTGGTAATGTTAAGTAACAAATTAAAAGGCTTGGGAGTTACATTGTAATTCCTCAACTGCTTGCAGTGGATCGGATATCTCAGGGTAGGAAATATTGCTCGTTCGAAACCATGGTCCTACATTAAAGTTTGAATTGCTAATAAGTCGCAACATCTTTGTCAACTAACTCATATTCATCCTACTTTGCACAATGAGGCGCCACTCTTACTCCAGTAATATATAACTGTCCAGATCTCATTTAAGAAGATTGATTTTAAGTGTAAACATGAATACATATTCATATCCCTGCAACATATCAACTGCAATATCTTTTCTAAGAAAAATGAAAATATCATCAGTTCAAACTTTATTCTCTGCAAATGAAGCAAACCATCAGAATCAGATTGTTTGACTTGGTATTTTGAGGTCATCTTCATGTTAAATTTTAAATTGTTGAAAAGAAAGAGGTATAAGTACATATCAAACACCATTAGCAACAGCTTCAAGGAAATCAAATCAACAAGCTAATTACTCAGAAAATGAAGTGTTGCAGATAAATTGTTTAGCACATATGCGCACAGATATCAGATTCCATTGTACTACAAGTGACTAATATCTAGCATGGCAGATGATTTTATAATAGTTTCAACAGTTAATAAATGTGCAACTAATAAACCACCTTATTCATTAGTGTTGATATAAATTTGTAAGTGTATTATGTATTTGTACACTAGTTTCTTGCACTTTCAAAAGCAGATTCAGAGCCATATAGTGTGCCATCCAAGGTTCGCCGTCTTGGTATTAGAGAACTCATACATGTGCAACACTAATACAGGTCGGTACACCCTGTATGGGGTCAGTTCGGTGTACCGAGACTCTGTATGCCCAGTTTGGGTGGTACACACCAGTACAGTGAACCATAACAGTGACCTTTGCAGTCAATTACCATTATTTGATTACACCTGACAGGATTGAAATCAACCTGTTTAGGTTCAAGAAAGCAGGCCCATCAGTTTCCAAACCTGGTATACAGCCAAGACTCTCATACCTTACCACCTTCCAAAGATTTCTTGTGTTCATCTATTCCAAACCCCTGGGGTGCTGGGGTTGGGTGGGGTGTGGGGGAGGAGGGGTGGGTCCTTTTTTCACTGTGGAGCCAGTAAATGGGTCACTATCCCACCATAGGTTGTAGTCAGATGTCAATAGGGTAAAAGACCTCCCTGTTTGTATATCCCAACTCCCAAGATACTTACATCCGACATACTTTAGACTGTGCTCAAAGAAATGAACAGTAGATAAAATTGAAAGATGAGGCTCTATAAGTTATATATTCTGAGTTTTTAAAAATAGTTCTTTCTTTAGAAATAAGTCCAAAAGATAGTGCAAATCATATTACCAAGCAATTTAAACAATTAGGTAGACCAAACCTGCCAACAAACCATGGAAACAAACATTGAGAGACAGATGGCTGCCCAACATATAACAAGTAGTGCATAAATGTTTTGGCACCATATAGTCATTTAAGCCAGTCACTTAATCATTTTTGCAATACTTTGATAACCTTACACCAAAACCAACCAGATAAACCAGCAAGTAGAGGTACATATTATGTACTTACATCCAATCTGACTATTAAAACATGCAGAACCCTGTACCACAGCATATTACCACAATGCAGTCAGGTACATTTTATTATTGGCAAATACATGCGAACACACAACAGCACCCATATGCAATCCACATTTCATACAAACAATAGTGCAACATGCTGGCAGCGAACAACAAGACCCAGAAGTCAGAACTTTTTGCTAAGAAAGCCATTAAGCTTTTTGCTAAGAAAAGCCATTTCATACAACACATGCTACCACCTCATGCAGGGACAAACTTTAAGTGAAAAAATAGGTAACAGAAAGCATTTCAACAAAGACAGCAGAAACTAATTTAAACTTAAGCTCTTCGGTTGATCAATTATCCATAAATTTATTAAAAGAATAAAAATTTAGGTTTGAAACATATGAAGCTATGTGGCTAATAACGTGAAAGCCTAACAGGTTTTGAAGATCAACAGCCAAAGAAACCCCACCTTTTCTATTATAGAGCCGAATAAATAGCCTTTGACCATTATCAGATAATGAGTTAAAAGCTCCTGCAGAAAAACATAAGCTATCGTCAATAATAACTATGAAAAAAAGATGATGGACAAAGACAGGAAAAAACACAGTACCTAGAAATGATTTTTCTTTATCAGTAAAAAGGTAAGCATAATGGTTCATAACATCTTCAATCATCAAACAAAAATTTGCTGGTACTTTGTCATGCTAGGAGGATTTGCTTTTCCATATTCAATAGCAAGGAGGACACTTTCCCATAAAGACTTTAATATCTGGCAATCATCAGACTTCATATCACCATTTTCTGCCATTTGACAAACCAGCTGAATAGGGATAACATCATAAGGATGTCTTGGAAGAGATGTGACAGATCCCTGAAAAATTATGCAGATGATACATATCAAGATGATCTGAAATAGAATTTAAAAAAAAAAAGAAACAATACTGTACATGTAGCATTTAGTGTTTGTGGCCATGTCATGCAGGATCTCTATATACTTGTAGAAGCTTTAATATATTAAGTTTTACTGGACTGCCCCAAAAACTGACTTCTAAACATAAAATGGATTCAAGAAGATTTTGGGCCCAAAAACTAGGGTGAACGATAAAATTTAACACAGATAATTTGAAATTAAATAAAACAAAGAGTACGAATTTGAACCAAAAACGGACTCCTAAGTATAAAATGACTCCAAAACTCTCCAAAACTATGAATTTTGGGCCCCAGAGCAAGGGTGAATGGATAAACCTTGACACGGATTGTTAGAAATTAAATAAAACTAAGAATATGAATCTGATCCAAAAATAGTCTCCTCAATATAAAACTAAGAATATAAATCTGAACCAAAAATGAACTCCTATAAATAAATCAGTGCCGAAACCCATTAAAATGATGGATTTTGGGCTCGAAAACTAAGGTGAACTGGCAAACCCAAACATGGATAGCTAGAAATTAAATAAACTAAGAATGCGAATCTGAACCAAAAACAGACTCCTAAACATAAAACGACTTTGAAACCCATCAAAACGATGGATTTTGGGCCCAAAAATAGGGATTAAGGGGTAAACTCTAGCATGAATCGTTAGAAATTAAAGAAAACCAAAGAAGTTCATGTCCATCATTGATAAGCATGCATGATTGTTGTATCCTTAAATAAGACCGTCGCAATTTTATTGAAATCAAGTACATAGAATTGAGTTACTAATAAATCATGAGACAATATGTGTCTGTATTATAGGCTAAACAAACAAAAAATGGCTAGCTCAGAAGCACAATCATTCAATGTTTTATGTATACATATAGATGACACCACAAGAAAACTGCCAAATAACTGTAGAGCATTCCTAAGAAATTAATTGGAATATTCAACATGACAAAGCCAAGCTATTTAATGAAACTTTGTTAAGTACCAAAGCAATATCACAAATACAATGATGTAAAATGAAAATCTAGATATAAATGGACAGTGAAAACTACAGCCACTAGAAGCAATCTTCAAACCCATCTAGGGGTTGGCTTACTAATTCTGTTCACCATATGGGTCAACCTAAAGGTCAATTTTTCCATCAACAAATAGAAAAAGAAATTGATACATCAAAAACCATCTACTCAATTTCATATTCAAAACTTAATGCCAAAGATGGTAGTAACACATCTCACCCACAGTTTAAAACTGTTAAAAATACTGTAAGGTCATTAAAAATAACAAATTGTGTTAAATATACAGAATTCCTTTCCCAAGATACATGAAACAGCTGACATGAAAAGCAAGCATGGCAAATAAGTTTACAAAATTCATATACAAAACACATGAGTTGAATAGATAAAATTAGCAAATCTGAATTTATATTCCATTCATAAACAAGCCAATTGCGATCTGTCAAGTACAAGCCCTGGCATGTAACCACGGATCATAATAGTGGCAGCAATCTGCCTGAAGTAGCTTGGCTACCAAAAGAAAAGATTTTTTTTTTTTTTGGATAGTGTGTTGTACCTCACACTTGATATGGTGATTATCAATTAGAGGAGACAGATACTTGGCCAATTCTCGAGGCAAATATCCAAGCACCCTTCCATCAAAATCAGCAGAAAGCACCTATTAAGAAGAAATCAGTCGATGTTTAATATGGAAAATAACAAAAGTATAGAAAACTAAGTAAAATAAATAGTGAACCTTGATAGCATGCTTATCCTTGGGATTTTGAGGGTCTCTCAAAATGAATATGCTTGCACCTTGCCACAACTCAGCATTGCCGTGGAATCTACGACCAACTATAAAAGTTTCAAGCGTAATTACAGAATTAGCATCTCCAGGTCCACATATACCAAGCTTAGGCATCTGTGTCTTCACATTTTGAGGAAACATATCGGAGTAAAGAGGATCTTCCACTTTAGAAATGACAGCATCTACAATTTCTAAGCCTTCTAGGGAAGCATCAGTACAGATTTTTGAACTACTGAGAGAATGATATGGAGAGTCTGATGCACACGGCGTCCTTTCACTAATTCCAGTCAAACCATATCTAGACAGTGAAGGAGAATTACTAGGATCACTTTCCTTAGGTGATGCCCTTTTCCTTGCCTTCTCCTTATCATTTTCTAAATCACCCAAACTAGATTCACTTTTAGATCTTGGGCAAAACTTGAACTGAAGAAGGGTGCTTTGGGTCAACTTTCGTTTCATTCCTCTGGCTAGGCATGTGTCTGCAAACAATTTGAAAAAGCATAATTAACTAGCAACAACTAGCATTCTACACAGAACAATATATTTAGAAATAACATAATATAACAAACTAACTGGGATAGCGACAATCAATTTAAACTAAATGTCATATGCATGAAATGGTATTATCCATGGAAAAGCTTATTCAAGGTTTAAAAGACCAGCACCTAGCCCTCTGGCTCCACCAGTATTTTCCAGAAGGATGTGGCACTGGGAAGGTACTTCCTGACTGTTGGGATGGTCCTGCGTTCCGATACCTTACCTGGACATATTTTTTGCTTTTCATTTTTCTAACTTTATATTAAAAGAAACTTTAGTGAATATTGATATATTTTTAATATCCTTAAGTATGGTTTTTATCTTAAAGGGAGACTGGTAACATAACAAATGTGTGAGGCTTCTACAATGAGGAGGCTGGATCACAGTGAAGGGAGGTTGGATCTGCCCTCCTTTCTCCTCTCTCTCTACACCCCCCCCCCCCGACCCAAACTCTATTTCTTTGGATATGCCCGCACATCAGACACCTGTAATAAAGGACCAAGAAAGACCTCATTCTCTTTTCTTTTTCCAAACTAGGCAGCCTGGTCTACTCACACTTTGGTACCGACTGAACCAGCCCTGGTACCAACTAGTCCAACAAGTTTAAATCCACCATCCAATCCCCTGAAAGGACCAGTGTCCCATACCTATCTTGTCCCTGGTTTTGGTTAGAATGGTACAGTACTGCATTACCAACCCTACAAGGACTTGTGCAAGCATGTGTTTAATTCCATATCAGTTGTGCACTGAAAAGATATTAGATATTTATATAGGGCTAAAGAACCAAAAATATAACTTCTAGCTAGCCTTTTGGGTGATTATATCGATATCAGAGCAGATCTTAGGAACTTATATAGGGCCAAGGAACCCTAAGTATAACTTTTGGAGTGTCTTTTTGGGTGAGGTCCTATATTGTTACAGACCCAACCCACTGTCACTGCAATCCTTGAGTCAATTTCTGCTCATATATTATTTCTATTCTACTCCATAATTTCAGGATTCCCTTTATCTTATTCCCTAAAAAGGGAAAGCATTACCTTTTATATCGATTTCTAAGTTTGTGGTTACCACTCAGTAATAGGGCATCACAGTAATATAATCATAACTAACAAGTACTATCTTGTATATTTCGACGGAATTATAAACCATTTATGGACATCTATCTGTCAACATATCACCAAAAAAATACTTACAAACCAAAATACATGTTACAAGGTCTACATGAATTTGTTCAATTTACTAAAATGTAGATTATGTACAATTTGAATGAGAACATCATTATTTTCTTTAAACCCTCAGACTTTGAAACAAACAAAAACATTAGTAAGTATAATGATAATACAAATAAATGAGAATTTACAAAATTATATGAGTGCTTTTAATTGAATCAAAGTTGTATGATGAATATGCAGATATTGTATAGTTTACCGTTGCATGATCACATTTACTGCAAGAGCTAATTTCCTCATGCAAGTCTTAATATTGGTATCTTGTTCCTCCTAGTGGATTCATTGCAAAACTATAACAAAAACTTAACTTCAAGTTACATGATTTAGGAGTATGAATCATCTCACAGGTTCATCATGATTGCCTCAACAGCTTGGTGTTAGATAATGGATTTTCACACTCAATCTCCAGCATTACACTTGAGAACTCAATATAACCTTCATAAAGATACCATCACGATGGTTTTTCATCGAAATTTTGCAACATGCAAGTTAATAAACATTAAGTTGTTAGAATAAAACTAGAACAGCTCCTAGAGTATTTTCTAAATCCAAGTCGAATCATCAAATCATTTACCTCACCCTTATAAATCATTGGGTACTAACGGAGAATTATTTAATTTCTACTCCAACAATTTTCACCCATCAGCAATTTACAGAGCCCTAAAATAACCTACTTTTAGGACAGAAAACCCCTTGCTCCTTGTTCAATAGATTCCAAAGCAAGGTTGTCCGTCTCGATACTGAAACCCAGCCTGTACCATGCAATATAGTTTCGATGTGCCTGGCATATGGGTCAAGGCATACTGGGCGGTATGCACCAGTATCGCAAACCATGTTCCAGAGAATCTTTCCTTTATGTTTCTTTTCTCCTAACAAAAAGCTACACTATCAACACACACCTGATTTCACCCAGAAAAAAGTAATGTTTTTTTCACTACAGATCAAAGGACATGTTACTTCGACACTGGAGCATTCATGGACTAGGCCCAAGAAGAAGCTTATGTCATGAAGCTGACTCCATCATTCTCATTTGAATTTAAAATTTGTGGGAATGGCTAGTGGGTGTCATAAATATTAAGTTGGTAGTTCAGTTTATAATTTCTTGTGCTCCTTTCGGAAACTCAGGAAGGCTGCTTGAGGTAAATTTGGAATTCAAAGTAGGCCTGCTTCATTCATCATATGGCTTGACTACATAAACTTCATACTCCAATGAAGCATAACGGCACCAACCTAAAATATTCCTGACAACAATTCATGAAATAATCATCCCGAGAGCAACTATTAAAAAAACATACACCATAAACCCAACTACAACTAAATATATATGAAACCCAATAGTCACTAAATTCAAAATTCAAAAAATGTGAATTGATGGAGTGAGCTTTGTCATATAGGCTTCTCTAGTGGGCTTCTTCTTGGTCCTAGACCATGAGCACTCCAGTGTTGTACATAGTCCTTCTCAATGCTTGTTATTGGATCCAAACCAGCTTACAATGCCCATGAAGTGCTTTTGATGAATTATGGAAACAAAAGGATGCGCAAAGTGAAAGCATACTACATTTCACTCTAAGTAGAGTCATATTATTCTTACCATATTCTTCTCCAACTCACATGGATTTCTTGTTTCTTCCATGATCCGACATTTGCTTGGTCCTCTTTCATCGCCCTATTATTTATGGCACAAAACTGTGAAAAAAACTCAAAGGGTCAAATTCCCATCCATCCAAACTATGGAGCTGTTCTCTGAAACATCTGATAAACAATCTTCCTTCAATCCCTTTGAGATTTGTTGCACCTATAACATATCCCACTCATTGGCTATTATAATATTAAATCCCCACTAGGCCTTGTAGAAGTAGCAAGCTATCCAAAAATAATTAAGCAAGTCTGCCTAATCATCGAGATTCAAGCTCAAGCTGATTCTCAATGCTAGGTTACTGTTACTACTCAATCATTACGATACCCAGGATCAATGTAATAAACCAGGTTATGTAATTCATCAACAGTTTGCAACACCTTAAAAGATTGTAATGACTTGAGACCTAGATCGGCCACATTCTGTGTGCGAGTACAATTACAATTGATCATTGCCCAAATTTAAATCAACAACTGGCTGAAAAAGAAAAATAATATATAAAAGATTCCTTCAAAATCGCTTTTCCACAAAAAGGGGCCATTTCATCATGCAGAGCATGCCAAAGTGTCATCTGAAATGAACTTTTTAACTCACAGCCCTAAAATCTAACAAGGTTCAGTTACATATTCTTATCTTACAATGAAAATAGGTATGTGTCCCTCTTCTGATGTAGGCTTTAATATGCAAACCAATAATGCTTCAGACATACTAGTATACTAAAGCAACAAGTCTTTAAGTAGGTGAGCGATCTACATTGCATGGTAAGTAGCCAAACATGGCGAACAATACAGTATTAGGAAAAAGGTTGAACAGAAGCATAAGGGTCAAAATTTATTGAAACTCAAATATGAAACTATATCTTATAAGAGTATCCAAATAAGTACCTTTACCAGTATGGCTTTGTTTTGAAAACACTAGAATGCTTTTGAAAACAATTAATACAATCAAGATATGTGCCTTTTCAACATTGTTTAAACTCTCATTTGTGGAACACTGAAATACACTTGAAAAATCACTTAGTAACATCAAATCAATACCAACATGTCAGTAACCAATTATTATACACATTGGTCAAGGGCTCACTAATCAATCAATCCATTAGCTAGGATTCACTTTAACCAATTGTTATACCCATTAGTCAAGGGCTCATGGAATTCCGTACCAGCCCAAACCAGTCGGTACACCCCGTATCAAGCCGGACCGGCGGGGAACCGACATAGTTCGATCGGGGAAAACGGTATACCGAAGGAGGGAAAAGGAAAGACAGAGAAAGAGAGGAAGAGAGAGAGAAGAGGAAAGAGAGAGAGCAGATGATGCCAGAGGCTGGCGGTGGCCCGCTACGACCGTCGGAGGGTCGCGGAAGCCTCTGCGGCTTAACTGTCGTCTGATAGGGCTTTTAAACAAGCGAGAAAAAGAGAGAGAGAGGGGGAGCAACATATCGGAGGGAGGCAAAGCCTATGAAGGGGCTGCCAAAGTTTGTCGGGTGGCCGCCATGGCCACCGAACGGCAAAAACCGCGCGAGCAGAACCACAGCCATGAAACAAGGGCAACTGCCCCCATTCATGCATTGATTTTTTTTTTAAAAAAAAGATGAACAGTGAAGCCGACAAAGAATTTAAAAATAAAAAATAAAAACAGTGAAATCGACAATTAGCTTGCCAGCTTCACTTTTTAAGAAATTTTTTTTAATTTTAAAAAAAGTGAAGTCAGTAATTGGTTTGCCGGCTTCACTTAAGTGAAGCTGGCATATTTTTTTTAAAATGAAGACAAACAGTGAAGCCAACAATCAGTTTGCCAGCTTCATTTTTTAAGAATTTTTAAAAAAAATTTAAAAACAGTGAAGTCGGCAATTGGTTTGCCGGCTTCACCGTAATCCGCATATTTTAAAAAAAAAAACTTGTGAAATAGAAGGATCGCCCCTGTTTCACGCCCGTGACACTGCAGGCATTGAGTGCGCCATTCGGCATCCATAGCGACTAGCCGGAGGCCCTCCGACGGCTTCCCCTCCCTCCTTTACTTTCCCTCCCTCCCTCTCTCTATCTCTCTCTCAGTCGAGTGACGGATGAAGCAGAGGCCTTCGCGGCCCTCCGAGCGCACCGGCATCTCCTCCAGCCATGGCCTCCCCCCTTCTCCCTCCCCTTCCCTCTTTCTCTCTTTTCCTCCTCCTGGTTCACCTCTTCTCCTCTGTGTCGATTCGTGCCAATTCGATCCGATACAGATCCATACTGAACCGTACCACCAGTCAGCCAGCACGGACTCCGATACTGAGTCTGCAAATCTTGCAAGGGCTTATGGAACTATTACACTGATTGGTAAGGGTTCACCGATAACTAGCTATTATATCCATTAGTTAAGGGTTCAGTCTACCTAGAGATTCACTAATCAATCTGTCCATTAGCTAAGGATTCACTTAAACCAACTAGATGGCCATCAATAGAGGCAATGGCCATATTGCATCTATGCTAGAGGCATTTGGCAGTAGGAAAAAATCCTTCAGGGAGATTCCCCCATGAGCCACCATCCATGATTTACATCCGCATGCCTTCCCCAGTATGGATTCAAAGTAGCAGAGGATTGACAGCATGTTGAAGAAGAACATGCGGCGAGCTATTGGATCCTGGTTCTACTTTAGCCATATTCTAACAAATGCAGCAAGCAATACATACTATATGTCTATCATTTCCTTCATACAAGCTATCAATCTAGGCGTAGATCGTCCAAAATCGTAAAACATCTATGGCAAGCTTCTTGACAATAATAAGAACTACAAAACTAAATTGCATCGTACTAAAGCAAATATATAGACAGACAGTGATGTGTGATAGTTGAACCGGTCCTACCAAATGAAGCACCATCAACTTTGATATACTGTGAGACGAGAATTTTTTTTGTAGAAGTCAGTTAATGCTTTCAATCAAGTGCACAACACCATGCACATCGTTAGATTGATAGAGGAGGTGATTGATTAGGTAGAAGAAAAAAATGTCATGCAGGTCATCACTGACAACGGACCACAATATACGACCGTCGGGGAGATCTTAATGGGGTCGCAGCAGAATATTTTCTAGACCCCATGTGCCACACATTATATCAACATCATGTCAATGGACATTGGAAAGATCTGTCACATGCAGCAAAAAATGGATACAGCCAATCCATCACCAGATTTTTTAATAACCGCCCATGGATCTTATTGCTGATGAGGAGGACGCAGAGGGACAAATCTTGAAATTAGGCATGACACAGTTTGCTACTAACAACATTGCACTTAATAGCCTCGTTGAAAGGAAAGCAGGCCTACATCAAATGTTTGTCAATGCCTAGTGACAGCAAAACAAAAAGATAATGAAACGTATCAAGCTGTTATACCAAGTACTTTGGGCCGTTGACAGCAAGAGGTACCCCAAAATGGGCTTTCTATATCACATGATGTAGAGGGCAAAGAATCAAATCAAAGAGGCAAATATGAAGCATACCCAGAAATACATCAATATCATTGCACAATGATGCGACTACTAGATGGATAGGAACTTGCATCTAGCAAATAAATAAGAAGTCATGAACAACAAGAATTACAAACTTTATCTGTAGCTTATTATTTGAACCTGAAGTTCTAGTACACCATACCTGGGATCAAGATGAATGAAGAACTTCTGGCCGCCCTACATAATGTGATATACAAGATGGAATCTAATCCAGAAGGCATAGCCTTGTGTCTACAAAGGTAAATTAATTTAAGCGGCATTCTTTTGTTAACTTAACTACATCTCTAAATCATTAACATATTTTAACACATCTTTTTCATAGACAAAAATATTTAGGGAGGGTACTAACAGCTTTGGAGTCTTAATAGTTGTCGTAAGTAAGAAAAGCATGAATCTAGATATATTAGAGATCAAAAATAAGTATTTATTAAAATTAGATAGTTACTAATATGATAGTAACTTGTATATAATTTTTTCAACACTTTTTGTAGCTGAATGGTGATTCATTTAATTTATCAGCAAGAAATCTTAAGTGGCTAGCCATCCAGATCCTCTTCCAAATGGTTTCCTCGAGTGGCTGTGAGCGCAACTAATCCATCTTCATCCTCATCCACAGCAAACAAAAAAATCGTTTAACAAAGGTACATCTACGACCTCATATATATTCACAATAATCTAAGATTGAGACTAAAATACATTCACGAGAAAGTGGAGCTAAAGTACTCGGATTGATCCACAATGCTTTTATTCAAGATGAGGATGATCTTACGACCAGATGGCTTGTGGGCCAGCAGTAGAAATCGAAACTTGATGAGACAAGATCACCTCCATGATCGACCAATTTTGTAGCCAGTGAGGCTAGGATGGATGCAGAGCAATGGTGAATCATAAATTTCCATGCATCCTTCCAGCGGATCAGCCATAGCCAATGGGGTCACTAGGGAGCCGATCATCACATTGTTGGAATGAGGTAGGGTGCTGTGTATGCTGATTTCAAAACTCTTTTGAAAAGAGAACACAGCAGAATAATAGATCAAAACTTCTTTTAATCTAGAACATGCATACATATGATCAAAGCACCTAAAGATCTAGTTCATATGCTGAAAATAATACATGCTGATTTTTCAATCTGAAAATAAAAACATGTGAACAGATCACATACCTATTTCATTTTTCCTTTCCTTAACTTTAGATTTAAAAGAAGCACAGGTTCTACTTGAGCCGCGCAAATGCCCAACTGTTATGGATATCCATGCAGGAATAACTTGGATTGCTCCTTTTCTTTTCTTCACATGCAATTGATCAACTCTTAATCAGCCTTTGGACCTCTTGATCAACTCCTTGATCAGCCTTTTATTCTTCTTTGGATCTTTCTTGATGTAGATCAGCCATCAACCAAAGAGAGGAAGGAAGAGGGGATGCCCAAACACCTTTGGGCGTATGGAAGATGGGACACCCAAGCCCTTGGGCGTCGGAGAAAAAGAGGGAGAAAATGGAGGCGTGGAGAGCTTCGTGTGGGCTGATTGCTTAGGGCTTAATTGCTCCTAAAAGTCAAGGGGTAGTCTCCTTATATAGGCTTTTAATTGGAGTCCTAACCAAACTCCAAATCTTTATTTAAAAAGGATTCCTAATCTCATTGGGACTCGTTCTTTTAAAGCCTTAAGCCTATTAATTGATCCTTATCTCATAAGAAAAGAGCAAGGGCGCCAACTATTAGCGCCCATATGAAATCGTCATGCCACAAGGGATGGGACGTGCACCCCATCCAAGCCATCCAATGGCCCACACCCAAATCTGATTTGATGGAGCCATGATCCCTCTAATTCATCCATATTTGGTGCACCCAATTTAATCAAATTAAATGGCACAAATAAGGCTTGATCCAAAGCATGTTGGCACCCAACAATTGAGCTCCATCAACCCAATTCCAAATCCAATTTGGATTAGGTCTAATGCATGTAACTTAACTTAATCTAATCCTTATCAAATAAGGAATCCAAGTTCAAAGAGGAATCGGATTTAACTATGTGCTAGTAAGACTTTCTTAAACCCAATAGAACTTTTCTAAATCCTAATCCAATTAGGACTTCACAAGTCTAATTGGTCAATCCAAATTAGTTCCCTTGTTTGTGTGACCCCATAAGTCCAATTCTGTCTGATAGTGAGATATCCTATGATCTCTATCATAGTATTATTGAAATTCTTTTCAATGGGTCGGAACGATTCCACTTTAACTCAACAAGGATCGTCGATCCAGAACAATCCTAGTAAGCTCTCATAATCCACCAATAACACCTAGCAGTATATAGTAGCAACCCAGCAGAACTGAATAAAGAACCTCTAAGTGCAGTTCCCATGTGATTCAGTCCCTCTATCGTGAGTCCCAACATGATGGCAAGTCATGGATAAATCGTCAAACCTCGACATCAATCATATGATAGATTTAATCAGCTCAAGTGCAAAAATGATTCGCATGAAAACTCTTTTCCATTAATCACACTGTTGTGGCCACAGACTTAAAGACTCAGCTTCTCCAATTCCATAGGACTACTCTCTCTCAAAATCGATAGATTCCATCTAGATGCACACCCTTCTCCTGCAGTAGATAAATTGTCACCAACATACACTATAAGGACTCAAGTGGCTAAGAGGCCATGTTTATATGCAGTCAAACTTCAACAGTCTCTTTGTGAGCAATCATGCCATCGCAGATCAAAGGACCATTCATATAACTACAGCATCGAGATGATCACTGACGATTGAGTAGAAATCCACATGATCTCTCATATGATCACGTTCAGTACTAGCTGTTCTCTAACAACTACCTGCACTTGCCGCTCAGTATCTCTACACTGTAAACTAGAAACTCATCTATCTTGAAGGAAGCGATCTGTATGTTGATTTATCAGGATCGATCACTGTCCTCATGATGATACTCTGACCAGGAGCAATTTAGGAATTAATTACCCATGCCTCTAATTCTCAACACCTTGAGAATATGTATCGTAAGTATTTAATTCCTCAGACGGTTCAAAGACACATTATACTTGAATGAAAAATAAATACTGGTCTTTTATTGATCAAATCAATATTTTAAGTATAACTTTGTGTCCTACAGAATTACGATGTATCAACCATATTGACTTCTAGGACATGCATCTAACAATCTCCTATTTGGACTAAAACCAATTGGCCACTAATCTAAGTCCGATCTTCTCAAGGTGGACTTCCATCTTTGGTTGGCTCAACTGCTTTGTCAGTGGATCTGCCACGTTGTCCGCGGAGTCTACTCTTCGTATCTCGACATATTTCTTTTTGAGATAGTCGCGTATGATATTTAACCACCGCTCGATGTGTTTGGATTTCTGATAAGACCTGAGCTCCTTAGCAAGTGCTGTGGCTCCATTGTTATCGTAATACAGTGATATGACATCCGATGTCATTACATCAAGCTCCATAACGAATTTTTTGAAACAGAAACCTTCTTTTGCAGCATCCGAAGCAGCAACATATTCAACTTCAGTGGTCGAATCTATTATGATGGATTGCTTGAAACTCTTCCAGCTAACTGCGCCACTATTGCATACGAACACATATCCTAACATTGACTTTCTATCATCAAGATCAGACATGAAGTCTGAATCAGTAAAATCCTCGACTCACAACTAGGGGTGGCAAAAATCGATCCGACCCGCATTCGACCCGTCTTAAACATATTTGAATTTGGATTAAACGGATTCAGATCGTAAACGAATCGACCTGTTTAACCCGTTTAATAATCGGATCGGATTCATATTTCAGACAGCTGATCCATTTAACCCGTTTAATAAATGGATTGGGTCGTAACCCGTTTAACTCGTTACACTTAAGGCTTTAAGGAATAAGGTTTTAGGGATTAGTCATTCCACTCCTTCGCCATTCGGCCAATTTTGTAATTGTTCGCCACTTTCCTCCTCTAGGGTTTCCCATCCTATCCCTCCTCTCGGTCGAGGATCCCCCACCGTCTTCCCCATCGTCGGCAATAGGTGGCTGTCCACTACCAGCTCCTCTCCATTCGCGGTCGTGCTGAAAGAAACTCGAAAGAATCGCAAGATTCCGTTGGTCCAAAGCTTAGATATTCTCCTCCGATCTCTGAGGTTGGTATTCGATCTAGATCCAACGAGTGTTGTTAGGTTGAATTTTTTTTTCTTGGATTTATCTTTAGTAGCCACTAGCTCCGTGAGCCAATAGGAATTACGTTAGGGTTTCTTGGATCTCATTTAGAAGCGATCTGGTCTATTATTTGGAATTCTCTTTGTTTGACTGGTTTAAATTAGAGCTTTTAATCCTTTTTAGTAGTCTTTTCTTTTTTGCTTCTTGATTTTGCTCCAATTTATGGGTTCGATGGCATTAACCCATTGATGTTCGATCTAATTCTCAAACAATCATTTTTCTCCAGCGATTTAGTTTTATTTATGTTCTAATATATGTATTTTGTGTTCAAAAGATATTGCAGATTTCATACTTTTATGTATGATATGAGATTGGACTTAAAATCACTGTGATTACTTGTCTTATCGGCAAGCTTTTTTTTTTTTATTGAGCATATTTTCTCCTCATATTTTATATTATTTAAAGTGATTATATGTTAAACTATGGCAACATTTGTTCTCACTTCTCCTTTAAGGATAATGTGTTTTCAGTTTGAAATAATATATTTTGTCTTGAATTAAAAATGCTAGCTATTTGCAAATTGTGATGTTTGTCTTATTTAAAAACAAGTTAAACAGATTGGGTCGGATCGGTTAAATAGGTTGTTCATCAATTAAACAGATTAAATAGGTTGGGTCGAGTTGGTTAAACAGATTAACTGTTTAATAAACAGATTAAACAGATCGGATCGGATGACCTATTTATTAAATAGGTCAGGTTCAGATTTGAAAATCTGACCTGTTTAATAAACAGTGTTCAGGTTTGATGTTTTCTGATCCGACCCGCATCTGACCCGATCCATTTATGATTCGATCCGACCCAATTGCCACCCCTACTCGCAACTCAGACCTTCCTCTAAAGATCAAAAACAAATCCTTAATTCTTCTCAAGTACTTAAAGATGTTCTTTACAACAACCCAGTGCTCCTCGTCTAGATTCGACTGATACCTGCTCGTGACACTGACAACAAAGGTAATATCAAGTCGAGCACACAGCATGACATACATGAGGTTCCCTATGATCGAGGCATAAAAAATTCTACTCATGCGCTGAACTTCCTCAGATGTGGTCGGACACATCGTCTTGGAAAGATGAATACCATGCCTAAGGGGTAGAAGTCCCCTTTTAGAGTTTTTCATGCTGAATCTCTCAGCATTTTCTTTATGTACAGCTTTTGAGACAGACCTAGCATCCTTTTAGATCTATCCCTATAGACCTTTATTCCAAGAATATAGGATGTTTTCCCTTGGTCTTTCATAAAGAATTTCTTAAACAACCATCTTTTGATCGAAATCAACATGGGAATGTCATTCCTAGTAAGGAGAATATCATCCACGTACAATATAAGGAATGTTATTGTGCTCTCACTGACCCTCTTGTACACATAGGTTTCTTCTCATTTTATATGAAATCAAACAATTTGATCGCTTTATCAAAATGAAGGTTCCAACTCCAAGAAGCTTGTTTAATCCGTATATGGACCTTTGTAGCTTGCAGACTCAGTGATCACCATCACCGAATGTGAAATCCAAAGGCTGCTCCATATAAATATCTTCCTCAAAATATCCATTCAGAAAAGCAGTTTTCACATTCATCTGTCAGATTTCATAATCATAATAAGCTGCAACAGCAAGTAAAGTGCGGATGGATTTCAGCATGGCTACAGACGAGAAGGTTTTCTGATAGTCAATGCCTTCACACTGACTATAACCTTATGCCATGAGCCTAGCTTTATAGGTCTCTACCTTACCATCTGCATCTACTTTTCTTTCGTAGATCTATTTTCACCCAATAGGTACTATACCATCGGATGGATCCACTAAGGTTCATACTTGATTCAAGTGCATTGAGTCAATTTCTGACTTCATAGTATCTAACCATTTCTCAGAATCAATGTCGGACATCGCCCCGTCAAAGGTGTTCGAATCATCTCCATGACCCTTATTTTCCATAAAAAAATATTTCTTCTATATCCTCTGTAAGCATACCCATGTACATTTCAGGAGGACGGAAGATCCTGCTAGATCTACAAGGTGGAGCATCAACTACTGGCTCATGAATAATGAGCTCCTGAGGATCTACAGCTCATTGCTCTTCAGAGACTCTCTTCGAGCTCAATTAACCTCCCACTGCCACCATCCTCGATAAATTATTTTTCTAGAAATTTGACATGACGACTCAATCACATTGTGGTCATGTGGAAAGTAAAAGTAGTATCTTATGATTTCTTTTAGATATCCTATAAAATGAGATATGACAGATCTATCCTCTAGTTTGTCAGCCATTTGTCTTCTGACATAGGCTAGACATCCCCAAATTTATAGATGATCTAGATTCGACTTCTTACCGTGCCATATCTCATATGGTGTGGCAGGAACAGATTTAAAAAGAATCCTATTTAACAGATATATTATGGTAAACAAGGCATGTCCCCAAAGATATAAGAATAAAACAGTGAAGCTCATCATGGACCTGACCATATCTAATAAGATCCTATTCCTCCTTTTGGATACCCCGTTGAGTTGAGGTGTACCGGAAAGAGTCCATTGAGAGACTACCATTGCCCTTAAGATATCCTAAAAATTTTCGATTAAAGTATTTCCCTCCTTGATCAGATCGAAGAATCTTAATGGGTTTGCCTGTTTGTTTCTCTACTTCGTTTCTGAATTCTTTGAACTTTTCAAAGGCTTCAAACTTGTGTCTCATCAAAAATACATACCCGTACTGTGACAAATCATCAGTAAAGATAATGTAGTTATAACCATCCCTGGCCTGCACATCAAATGGCCCATATATGTCGGTGTGTACCAGGACAAGTATCTCAATGGCCCTTTCTCCATATCCCACAAAAGATGATTTGGTCATTTTTTTCTCGAAGGCAAGATTCACAAGCTGAATATGACTCAGAATCAAGTCAAAGATCCCATCCTTTTTCAGTTTGTTTATCCTGTCCTCTCTAATATGTCCAAGCCTAAGGTGCCACATATACTTCTAATTAACTTCATCTCTGGATCTCTTTTGACCTACGGCACTCATTACTTGCTCATTTATATTCACATTTGCATCAACATGCAAATGATGAAGACTGTCAATTAAAAGACCATGTGCAATCAATTTATTTCACAAATAAATGAAACAAAAGTCTTCATTAAAATTAAAATCAAATCCATCCTGTGCTAGTACAGATACGAAAATCAAATTCCGACTAGCTACAAGTACAAAATAACAGTTTTTTAAATCTAATCTAAACTCTGACGATAATCGAAGAGGATAGGTGCCAACGGCTTTTGCAGTAACTTTTGCTCCATTGCCGATCCGAAGGATCATCTCATCCTATCTCAATCCTCTACTTCCTATTAGACCCTACATTGAAGCACATATATGAGCACTAGAACCAGAGTCCAATACCTAACTAGAAATAGAAGAAACTGTTAGGTTAGATTCAATTATAAGCATACTAGACATACCTTCCAAAGGTGTCACCCTTCTTGGTCTTCAGGCTTTCCAAGTAAAGTGGACAATTCCTCCTCTAATGGCCATCAGTGTCGCAGTGGAAACATTTTCCTTTTGCTACAACCTTCTTCAAAACATCCTTCTTTGGCTTGTTCTCCTTTTTCTGCTTCTTCGCAAGCTTATTCTTCTTCCAACCAGACTTTTTCTTGGATGAAGAAGCCCACTCCATAGCAAGAATGATGCTTCTTGAACTTTTCAAGATTCTCTCAGCAATGACCAACATGTTGACCAGTTCGGGGATGGTGTAGTCTAACTTGTTCATATAAAAATTTATAATAAATTGACTATATGAACTCGTGAGGAATTGCAAGATCAGATCCACTTGCAATTCCTTCTGTATAGTCAGACCGAGCTTCTCAAGCTCCTCAAAATCCTTGATCATTGTCATACAATGCTCATGGACCGACTGCCCTTCGTGCATCTTCATATTAAAGAGTCTCTTGGATACTTCAAAGCATGCAGTGTGGCTCTGCTCATCATACAAATTTTGTAGGTGAGTGATCATAGCCCTAGCAGTAGGCATGTGCTCATACTGGATCTGCAACTCGTTTGACATAGAATCCAGTGCATAGCACTTAACCCGATTGTCATCATCCATTCATTTATCAAAGACAGCTCTTTGCTCAGCACTAGAACGGCTTGATAAGGCTGAAGGGTCCTAGTCAAGTACATGCTCTAATTTTTCTGATATTAAGACAATCTTGAGGTTTTTGAGCCAGTCTTTAAAATTGATTCCGATCAAACGATTGGACTCAAGGATGCAAGTTAAAGGATTTGAAGCTGACATAGCTTAACTGCAAGAAAAGATATTCAAATTAGATATTTGTACTTAAATTTTATATTTGATTTAGGGACTTTAAGAAGCAAGCAGACTCCCACTATTTTTTCGGATCCCCACACTTCCCAGATGGAGAAGCCAAAATCCTAATGCAACAATTGGGTTTCTAGTGGATGCTGCGGTCCCACCGATGCTGTGTACCTCACCTGACAGATATTGGTAACACGTATACTGATGCGTGGACAACTCCTTGTCCAAATGCTTTTCTAAGCATGTTGCAGCGACTTAATCTCTAAGTCATGTGGACTCACCTAACAGATATTGACCACACTCCTTAGTTAAACCCGACCCATCGTTCACAAGTAAGTGCAAAGCCGTCATTGAGTCCCTCACCTAATCGATATTGGGCCCAACCCCATCCTTACCCTGAAGCAACTCTTTGCTAATAGAGTGGTTGGGTATTCCTAGTGCAATTAAACCACTGTAACAAGTCGAGAACAATTAACACCAGTAGCACGTCCGCACTTCTACAACGGTGGAAGATCTCTAGACTTAATATTTATGGAGAGGTTTAGATTTAGATCTAACCTAATCAGTCATCAAATGACCGATCTAATTGGCACGGGCTAAACCAACCGCTAAAAAACCATATTCAAGACTCAATCTTCCAAACTGGCCAGATAAGTGGAGATCGGTGGGAGGCTCCCCCTTAATGGATCAAAGATCCTAATTAAGTAACCACCTTTCAATTACTTGCCTTAGATACCAATTGGTCAATTGGTCCAAATAGGTTTGCTTAAGCAAATAAGGCTCAAGCTATAGAGCCTAATTAGATCTTTAAGTTAATCGATTCTACATATGGACGTTAATCGACTCGATCAACAACAATTGTATGATCATAAGCTCTATTAACCTAATCCTAATCAACACTTAAACTCAGTTTGATCAATCACTAAATCGATTTAGACCCATTATGTTCAAATCAAAAATCCTAGATGTAATCAAATCACATGACCTAATTTGATCTATCCATAACCAATCCCTCATGCATAAATACCAATTTCTAATCTTAAAATTAAATTTTAGATCTAAATTCTTTGCATGAAAATTAAGTTTTCAATCTCGAAACTAATTTTCAAATTTCAACATTCATCCATATATCTCATATATGAATTAAATTCAAGTTTAGTCTAAATTTCAGATTTTGACGTACCATCATATATCTCATATATGAATTAATATTCAGATCTAATTTAAATTTCAAATCTATGCATGCCTTCATGTATCTCATATATTAATCAAAATTCAGATCTAGGCAAAATTTCAGATCTACACATGCCTTCATGTATCGCATACATAAACTAAAAATCATGTCTAAACCAAATTTCAGACCTAAGCATGCCAACATACATCACATATACAACTTATAAATCAGATCTTAAACGAATTTCAGATCTAATTCAAACATCTATACATCTCATATATCAATAAAAATCATATTTTGAAAACCCTTTTCAAAACTTACATGTTATTTTCATACATATGAACATATGGCTCTGATACCACTGTTGGAATTCGGTAGAGAGCTGATGTATGCTGATTTCAAAATTCTTTTGAAAAGACAACGCAGCGGAGTAATAGATTAAAACTCCTTTTAATTAATTTAGAACATGCATACATATGATCAAAGCACTTAAAGATCTAGCTCATATGTTGAAAATAATACATACTGATTTTTCAATCTGAAAATAAAAACATGTGAACAAATCACATACCTGTTTCGCTTTTCCTTTCCATAACTTTGGATCTAGAAGAAGCACAAGTTCTATTTTAGCCGTGCAAATGCCCGGCCTCTACAGGTATTCACGCAAGAACAACTTAGATTGCTCCTCTTCTTTTCTTCACATGCAATTGATCAACTCTTGATCAGCCTTTGGACCTCTTGATCAACTCCTTGATCAACTTTTTATTCTTCCTTGGATCTTTCTTGATGTAGATCAGCCATCAACCAAAGAGAAGAAGGAAGAGGGGACGCCCAAACACCTTTGAGCATATGGAAGATGGGACACCCAAGCCCTTGGGCGTTGGAGAAAGAGAGGGAGAAAGTGGAGGCATGGAGAGCTCCTTGTGGGCTGATTGCTTGGGGCTTAATTGCTCCTAAAGGTCAAGGGATGGTCCCCTTATATAGGCTTTTAATTGGAGTCCTAACCAAACTCCAAATCTTTATTTAAAGATCCTAATCTCATTAGGACTCCTTTTAAAGCCTTAAGCCTATTAATTGGTCCTTACCTCATAAGGAAAGGGGCGTTGGCGCCCACATGAAATCCTCACGCCACAAGAGATAGGGCGTGCGCCCCATCCAAGCCATCCAATAGCCCACACCCAAATTTGATTTGATGGAGCTGTGATCCCTCTAATTCATCCATATTTGGTGCACCCAATTTAATCAAATTAAATAGCACAAATAAGGCTTGATCCAAAGCATGTTGACGCCCAATAATTGAGCTCCATGAACCCAATTCCAAATCCAATTTGGATTAGGTCTAATGCATGTAACTTAACTTGATCTAATCCTCATCCAATAAGGAGTCCAAGTTCAAAGAGAAATTAGATTTAACCATGTGCTAGCAGGACTTTCTTAAATCCAATAGGATTTTTCTAAATACTAATCCAATTAGGACTTCACAAGTCTAATTAATCAATCCAAAAAAGTTTCTTTGTTTGTGTGATCCCATAAATCCAATTCTGTCTGGTAGTGAGATATACTATGATCTCTATCATAGTATCATTAAAACTCTTTTCAATTAATCGAAACAATTCCACTCTAACTCAACAAGGATCGTCGATCCAAAACAATCCTAGTGAGGTCTCACAATCCACCAATAACACCTAGTAGTATGTAGTGGCAATCCAGTAGAACTGAATAAAGAACCTCTAGGTGTAGTTGCTGTGTGATTCAGTCCCTCTATCGTGAGTTCTGACTTGATGGCAGATCATGGATAAATCATCAAATCTCGACATCACTTATATGATAGATTTAATCAGCTCAAGTCCAAAAGTGATTCGCATGGAAATTCTTTTCCATCAATCACACTGCTGTGGCCACAGACTTAAGGACTCAGCTTCTCAAATCCCATAAGACTACTCCTCTTTTTCAAGATCGATAGATTTCATTTAGATGCACACCCTGCTCCTACAGTGGATAAACAGTCGCCAACATACACTACAAGAACTCAAGTGGCTAAGAGGCCATATTTATATGCAAGTAAACTTCAGCAGCCTCTTTGTGAGCAATCATGCCATCGCAGGTCAAAAAACCATTCATACAACTACAGTATCGAGATGATCACTGATGATTGAGTAGAAATCCACGTGATCTCTCGTATGGTCACCCTCAGTACTAGTTCTCTAATAACCATCCGCACTTACCACTCAATATCTCTATACTGTAGACTAAAGACTCATCTATCCTGAAGGAAGCGATCTGTGCGCTGATCTATCCAGATCGATCACCGTCTCATGATGATACTCTGATCGAAAGCAATTTAAAAATTAATTATACATAACTTTATTTTTCAACATCTTAAGAATATGTATCGTAAGCATTTAATTCCTCAAACGGCTCAAGGACACATTACACTTGAATGAGAAATAGATACTGTCTTTTTATTGATCAAATCAATATTTTAAGTACAAATTTGTGTCCTAGAGAATTACAATATGTCAGCCATATTGGCTTTTAGAGCATATATTTAATACACATGACTCCATGTCTAAGACATCCTTCCAAAGATATGACCAAGACTTACATAGATGAGGCCACCATACTATCTGGTCAACTCAATCCATAGGGTGACATTCCATCCTCCCAGCATAGCCAGATTGAGAGGAGCACGAACAGAAAGCAGGTAGCTCAATGCAACCTAAAAGAAAAAAGAAAGGCAGTTTCAGCTATAATGGAGAAAGTGGAGTCGGTACACTGATTCGGAGATCAGGGAAAGCACCGATGATAATTCTGTACATGATGAATTTGGTGGCTGAGCGAGCGGAGGACATGAGATCGCTATTTATGAGAATAACCATAGGATGATCTTTGATTCATCGATGAGTCTCAGCTTACTCGTGCCACATAGGATAGGGACCACAATGCATGAGCTAGTAGAGCTCACAAGGATATGATTACATAAAAGACACAAGTTCATCAAGATCACTCAAGATACGATGCAGCTGCACATGACTTCGTATGTGAAGTAGGATCCATAGGCATATCAAGATTTGAATTGTTTTGCTGAATCTTATTACCCACATATGCAGCTTATGACCCATATGGTATGGGTATGATGCATCCGAGACATCATCTTCCATGGCTACCACTCTACGCAATCCGAAGCATCTTACGGATAGGATTTTGCTGCCAGTATATTCGGATAGATCCCTCTACAGTCATATTATTAGCTAAAGGACATCTCTCAGAGTCAAAAGCTCAATAAGAAATCCAAGACCAGCTAGAATGCATATCTAATGGGATGAGCATACAAGACTACAACATCACTTGGTTAGAAGGGTAAGCTAATGTGCCTCCTGATTATGCTAATGATCTGGATATCTACGAGAGACATCACCACTCGAGATGATTCTAGATATCGGCATGTATGTTGTACTTTAAAATTTAAATACATGCAATTGATTGTATTGTTTTATGTTTTGTATCTCACTAATTGATTTTAAAATATTTCATGTCGCTTCTCCTGCATGCAAAGCCAGGATCACTAGCCTTTTTCTTTACATTATGGTTTCGGACTGAGACATGCAAAAGGCAGGGGGTAGCAAATCTAATGACATAGATTTTCAAATTTTTGCCTCCTTGAGATAGTATTATTTCAGTGCAATGCCATGATGACACTGAAAAATCACTCCAAAATATCAAGAAACATCATTTAAGGTGTACCGGGGTAATAGAAACATCAAAAACATCAAGAATCATCAAATTAGATTTAAAATCATTCAAAAAACCAAAAAACATTTCATTAAACCTTAAAAAAATTGCAAAGCCAAAAAAGAATATGATATTGTACCAAACCGAGCGTCAATTGGTATGGTTCCCAATATCAGTTTGGCTAACCTTGAGTGGTTGTTTCATAGTCCCAAGCATGAGGTGTACAAGCATGATTAAGGTGAAACAATATGAGGTGTCAACTTCATACTAGCTTGAGGTAGTAAGCAAGCATGAGGCAATCCTATAGTAAGCATGATTTAGTTTTTCAGCACAAAGTGATGGCTTGCCAAAGAAACATGAGGTGGCAGCTCTTAAAAAGCATGAGAGGTGGCAGTTGACTAGCAAGAATGAGATAGTAGCTCACTCTTAGAGAACTGCAGCCCAATCATAGCACGCACTTAATTTATAATTAGCAGCTTGTTAACAATTTCATTTTATTCTTCAATCTCCAGTATTGTAACATCTTATTTAAAACTACTTTGTATAGTTGAGCTAAATATATTTTATCATTTAGCTATGGGAGTGCATATGATTCATTTAGATGTCTGGAATCAGGGTTTGCCGTACCGGGCTGAACCGCCCAGTACGGGGCATACCGAACCGAACCGGCGGCCAGCTGATCCGATTCGGGGGTTTTTTCCGGAAAACCCCTCCGAACCGCACCCAACCGTCCGGTTCGGTACGATTCGGGTCCATACCACCCAAAATCAGGCAGTATGGATCGGTACGGTCCGGTTCGGCGTGAATCGAACCGTACCGACAGCCTCCCATGGGAAAAGGGGGAAAGTGAGGCCTGGGCTGTCTTTTAGTGGCAGCCCAGGTGATCAGGTTCTCTGAAAAGCTCGAGCGCTCTCAAAGAACTCCCGAGGCTCTCAACGAAACCGTCGAGATGCCAAAAAAATAAGAAAAAAAGAGAAAAATTCTGTCAAATTGCAGCACTGCTTCAAGGAGACGCTGATTTTTGACCGAAAGTAAGGTAATGTGTTATTCTTTTAGTAAATATTTTGTTTTTTTTTGTTTTTGTTGTTAAAAATAGGATAAGAACGAAAAAGTATGAAAATAAGAAAAAATCATACCAAAATTTTGTGATTTTGGTATGATTTAATTATATGTGATAGATCTTTGAAAGATCTATATGATAACACTAAAATTATTAATTTTTATTAACTATATATTTTTAAAAAATTTATAAGGATTTGTCGTACCGGACCGAACCGCCCGGTACGAGGCATACCGAACCGGACCGATGGCCAGCCGATCCGATTTGGGGATTTTTTCCAGAAAACCCCTCCGAACCACACCGAACCGTCCAGTTCAGTATGATTCAAGTCCATACCATCCAAAATCGAACGGTATGGACCCGTACAGAGTAATATTCGATTCACCGATGAGTCTCAGTTTACACATGCCACACAAGATAGGAATCATGGTGGACGAGTCGGTATGACCGTGGAGAGTTGATTTCATATAGACGACGGGCTCTTAGAGGTCGTCTAGCACACGATGCAGCTGCAGACGATCTTGCACATGGAGTAAGATCCATGGATGTTTTTAGATCATCCTCGCATTATGGATCCTATTATCCGCAGCCATCTTATGATCCATATAGATATGATGCATTCAAGGCATCGTCTTCTAGTGATTACTACCCTATGCAGCCAGGAGCATCTTACGGATCAGATTTTGTTACCGGCATATTCGGATGGACTCCTCCACAGCCATACCATCATTCCGAGGATACTTCTCAGAGTCAGAATTTGAGTAAGAGATCTGAGATGTCTTACAATCCAGAGAGGATCCTTATGGGATGAATATTCAAGAGTACGGTGCATCTTGGTTAGAGGGTTAGACCGATGTTCTTCCAAATTATGTTAATGATCCAGATATCTATGAGCGTCACAGACACTCGACGAGAAATTAAATGCAGAGTAGATCTTGAGGTTAGTATATCAATTGTTGTGCTTTGTACTTTAAACGTTTAGATACATTTTAATACATATTTTATATATTTTCTCTTTAATTTTAGGATGATATAGTTGTAATATAATGTAAATAAATATATATTTGAAATTTTGGATCAAGAGTCCTTGTACCGCTACCTAACTCAAAAATTAAACCCAAATATATCAATAATATGCAATATAATGCAATTTTGGGATTGTATTTATGAATTAAAAACTTGAACATCCACAAAAAAAAAACGAAACAAAAAAAATGTACCAGTATCGAACCGATACGCCGAAGCATACCGTGTGTCGGTACGGTATAGTACTGATACCGTACCATACCAGTCCACCACCAGTACGGTGTCCGGTATCGATACGGCGATCCTTGTCTGGAATTATCTCAAAAATACATGGGAGATGCTGTGGACCAAAAGAAAACATTAGAGGGCCCTAAATATAAGTTCAGGAAAGCTCAAGAACAAGGCTGCAAACATTCAAGAGCCACCACTTCATGCTTCCTTTAGCTAGCTGCCACTTCATGCTTGCTGCCACTCATGCTGAATACATGTCATACACTCTATTAAATACAAATATCATGCTTGAGCTGCCACCTCATGTAGTTTTACTTTAAGCTATCATCTCATGTGTCACACCTCACGCTTAGGACTATTAGAACAGCCACCTTGTGCTAACTAATCTGCCTTGCTTGACACCCAACTATTAGTTTTTGGTGGCTAGATACCTTATGCTTGCAAGGCCACTATATATAGGAGAATACAACTCTCTTTCTAGCACTTCTACTACTCGACAATTCAACCACTTACAAAGAACTAGCAAAGCAAAGGAAGGAGATAGAGAACAACCATCAAATGGAAAGAAAGAGAAGATTGTAGTGTGAAATTCTAACTAAAACATCTGCAATTATCCTTACATAGTTTAATGATCTCTTTCAAAAGAGCTTGGCTTTGGCCCACTGATTTCAAAATATATTTTAATCAACATTTTTGGTTAGCATCCATTCAGAAGGTTTGTCTAACGAATTGGAATTATTTCATGGGCACTGAGACATTGTAAATTGTTTAGTTACACATCAACAAAATAATATCTATCCTAGCTAGAGTCAAAGCAAGAATGGTTATCATGATTTCTAATCTTTTCCTAAACATATTGTGTTGAGTGAAAGTTGGAAATGTCATACTAAATAACTCTTTGAATTCTGAATTTATCAAAATTAAGCTATGTATTTGAAACTATATCACCATATGAAAGTGATTTCTTTCGATCTTATCCATATGACTTGTTCATTAATTGTCATATTGCCTCAAAGTAAAAGATTTCATGTTTTACAATTTTAAATGAAACTTCTGGTCAGCCGGTGAACTTCTAACCGGTGGGTGAATTAGATAGTTTCAATGAAACCCTAAGCAGCGGGTACAATATTTGGTTGCAGTGAACACTAGCTAGTGGGTATACTAGATGGCAAACTAGTGGACCCTATCCGGTAGGATAACAGTTAGCATCACTGCAGAAAATAATAGTTGGTCCAAGTTAACTCTTAGCTAATGGGTCTATCAATCAGTGAATCCTTGAGCCGTAGGTACGATAGTTGGTTACTGACCCGCTGGCATCAATCTGGCTCTGGAAAGTGATTTCAAATGTATTCTGATGTTTTCAAAATAAAGTGATTCCAAGGTTTTCAAGTGTTCAAGTGATTTGACCAGCTGTTGTTTAATTAATTGTACCAAGTGTTTGCAAGTTTTCTGTGTATTCAAGTGTTTTCGAGTGAGTTTGCCAATGTATTTAAGTGTTATCAAGTGTATTTTAGTGTTTCCACAAATTGCGTCTCCAAGAATGTTGAAAAAAGCACAATATCATGATGACACCAGTTGCTTTCAAAAGCGTTCTTGTATTATTTTTCAAAACAAAGCTCTTATGTTAAATGTGTCATTTCATTTCACAACCATTTGAGTTTTCTTGTTGGTTACTGCTCCAATCTTCTATTTTTATGAATACTATTATTGTTTGTTATGTTTGGCTACTTATTGAGCTGTACAGCTTGCTCATTTACTTAATACATATCAATGCGGAAGCCTATTGGATTAGGTTGCTAGAAAGCTTGAAGCACTTTTTGTGCATATATTAGAGCCACTACTTCAAAATTGGGGGTTAGAGCTGGTTTTTCTATTGTAAGGTAAAAGTATTTAAGTAGATCAGTTCGAGGTTATGAGGTATAAAAGTTTTACCAGGAGAGATTTTAGTTTGATTCCTGATCAAATAACCATTTCTTTTTACTAATCAGTGATTTTGAGATAAATTTTATGAGAATCCTGTAGGCATCACTCTTAGGGTTAGAATGGCATCACAAAACTATAAGAGAAAGCATAATTGCATAGGAAAACTCTCTGAAATCTTTGATTGCCTTCATAATGAGAGATTATATCCCTATTTATAGAGTTCTAATACTCCTACTCGGAGTTGGACTCAAATAACAAATCTATAATTTTGACTAATAAGGCCGCACTAAAGACCATAAACAAAGCTCCAAAACATAAATAGACCTAAAATATGGCCCATGAGCCTCATGACAGCCCATGTCCAGAAAATCTGGAAAATTACAAAAATACTCCTGACTCTAAAAACTTGAGAAAACATTCATAAAACTGAACCAACATTATAGTACTGCTGAAAAACGTAAAATTAAGATTTTATAATGACTAGTTGACTCTATGAAAGGTTCCAATGGGGGCTCCATATCATCCAAAACATTCCAAATCAAGGCTTTTGTACTGAAAAAAGAAATCAAGGCTTGAACATTTAGAACCAGCCTTCGGACATCTTTTATTGGCTGTCCATGGCTGCTGCCAACATCCTCCATCAGCCAATAGAAGTTTGATCACTATCTCCCTTGTAACTCCCTAGTAATTTCCTTGAGAAATACAGGACTTGAGCTTTTATATAACCATAATCTGAATCAGCCAACATGTGATCTCCATCCTTTTTGACCATCTTCTGCAAACATTTCAGAGGGTCATCTCCACTTTTCTCCACATCAGAAACTCTGACACCAAAACGTGATGCTGCTTTCTTGTTTTTGTATAAAACAACTCCTTGAGGAAATCCTAAGTGAACATAAGTCGGTGCTCTTAAGAATGTTAATAATATTCGCCCTTTAATTTTTAAGATAGCTACTATTTAAGCTTTTTATCTAGCTTTTTCTTGAACCAAATTAATACTAATTTACAATCACCATTTAAGACCTAGATCCTTGAAGTTTATATATTAACACATCACTATAGTAGAAAACTGCCGAATTTGATTATTTAATAGTTGTTTTGTGATCAAAATTAAAGCCCTCCAAGAAAATTGCAGCAAGCCAATTTCTCCCAGATTTACAACTTTATAAACGAAATTTTAACCATTTGATGTCCATACTAGTTAGTATCTAAATCCTAAAACATACCCAACATCCCAACCATCTAGTCATTAAGTCGAGTCCAAAACCAACAAAAATTTCCTAAATGCATATTATTTTAAACAAAAAAATTTATGTATCCAGAAGGATAAAACCAAAGCCATAGATTTCAGACCCATTGCTACATCACTTTCAGCATAAGACCCATTAGAATCCTTTTCCAGCATCAAAAGACTAGCTCTTAGTATGCTCAAAAGACTGCAAAGAACTTTAGATATACATGAAACAAAGTAAAGTAACATGCGAGAGGCTAAGTGATAGAAGAAATGTCAAGAGTCTGTTAATGGATGAAATTCTTGTCCAAAGATCACTTGACCATCACTCGTTTAGGTAATCAACTGAGTGGCAAATTCCCAGCAAGGAAGTCCACTTCAGCTACAGTAGAGTTTGGTGTCATGCTTTTCTCCAAATCGCCCACCAAGTTGAAAAGGACATATCCAATTGCTAATAATCAAATAGGAGGAAAGGATCTAATCCTCAAACTAAACTAGCAGATCGAATAGGAGAAATGAGATTCCAGAAGAAATGCAAGCACTCCATTTCAATAAGAAAAATTGTATAGGGAAAATTGTAAATTAATATCCTTATCACAAGGTTTGTCTTCTTGGCATAGAAATTTTCACTGTAATCCTTCATGATAATAAATCTTCCACAAGACCAACCCAAAGTAATTTTGGCCAAAGTAAGAAAGGCTATGAAGCAGTCAAATGTATGAAAGGGACTAGCATATTACAACATTAAATTATCAAATAGTCAGAGTAGCCACAGCACAACAAAATCATAACTGCATTATTATTTTCAGGAAAGAATTGGACAGTGCCAATCCAATTTGTTGAGAGGAAAACCAACACAAACGGTTAGCTAAGGCTAACATTTGTTGAAAGGAAAATCAGTACAACCAGTTGGTTTAGGCTAACCCAGGATACAAAGAGGGAACAACTACAGGTCAGAACACTTGTTATAAAAGATTTAGCAATTGGCGCTGACTTTTCCTCTTTTCATCACAAACAGACACCAAACAATTAGCCACATGCTGTTTAACTTGATGGATAACTTGAGCTGAAGAAGAAGCTCCGTTGCTAAAAACTCTGCTGTTCCTTTCCCACCACAGATCCCAATAAATAACCACCAAACAGTATCCCATCCTGGACCTATCACAACCACATTATGTAATACTAAAATGTTTCAAAAGGATAGCCAGCAGCTCCAATCTACCCAAATCCTTCCAGTCATGAGATACGAAAGCTGCTGCTCATTGTGAAACAATCAAAAGCAAGCAAGTTCAATTCAGACATCAAGCCATCATATGTAGATCCATCTAAGCAGACATATATGGAGTTAAATCATTTGCCTAGATATTAAGTCGAACACATCAAGGGCGATAAGTCGAGGCAAAGTCATCTTACCCAGATGAGAATTCACACCGTAACCCGTCCCGTGAATAGACCTACCGCAAACGGGGCATGAAACCCACTCTGTGCCGTCGATTTCGTCCCCTTGTTTCGGAGGTGGTGATTCCTCTTCCACCGAAGATGGGAAAGGCCGGCTCGTCGCAGAACTCTTCTTGTATTCCAAAGGAGTACCAGAAGGATTCTGAGGGTATAAAAATAGGCCAAGCATTCATTCGAGGCTGATAAAAGAGGAATAGATGAAGGACGAAAGAAATAAGCAAGGAGGAGAGGGATTGCCTGTGGGCGAAGATGTCGGGCGAGAGGGGAGGAGAAGGTCCGCCGCCGCTTTCCAATGAGCCGGACTAGGCTCTCTCGGCCGTGGAGCATGGGTACGGGATGCCCTAACCGCCGCCGCCGCGGGCCTTTTCCCTGCCAGGATTCTCCCCCTCACCCTCTGTGGCGATGGATTTGATGACGTCCTTTGCAAGAGGATTTGAACCGTGGAATTGGATCGTCTCGGATTCTCCCGCCATCACCGATTCTAGTTTTCGACTTTGCTGGAATAATATTTAGATCCCGTTTAAAGGTTTTTTTTTTTTTTTTTTTGAGAAATTGATTCCCGGTCCACATATTGACCACTGTTCAATGATTAAACTTTTTTTTTTTTTTTTTTCGGACCACAAGTTCAAACATTTAACCCTAAATTTCTCTCTTCGGTATTTTTGCCCCTTTCATAATTACAGCAAAAATAAAATAGGAGACCAACACCGATGCCCCTCCGCCCAAAAACCTCACTGACGGTCCAATTAGCTGGCGATCAAAAAAGGGGAATCGTCTGCAAATCGAGATCTGATGATTTTTTTTTTTTGTTTAAAAATGAAAGGGTTAGGGCTGGCGTCCGGCACCACCGCCCGCCGCATGCCCGAATGGCACCATCAGCCAGATGACCACATGTTGTAACGGCATGGGTGGGGAGGAGGCCACGACGGTGAGACTGTCACCCTCCTACTTTTTTTTTATTTCTTTAGATTCTTAGATCCGGACACAAATTGTCGGCCCTTCACCGACGGCTGATCCCGATCACCATCGAAACTCCCTCTTCCACGCTGGCAACCAATCGATCGCACGGACAGAAGAAGAGAATAGGGGATGGCCTCCATCCCTCTTCTTCTTAATTTTTTTTAAATTTGTTTGAGACCTAGGTTAGAACCACCAGCCCCTCCTAGCGAGCTTAATTTTTTAATTATTTGAGATTTTCTTCTTAATTTTTTTTAATTTTTTAAATTAACCATATACCATGTTAATTTAACTGTGCACAGAGTTAATTTAACTGTATATCGTATTTAGTTAACTGTATACTATATTAAATTAACTACATACCATATTAATTTAACTGTGTACAGTATTAATTTAACTATATACAGAGTTCATTTAACTATGTATCATATTAATTTAACTATATACCGTATTAATTTAACTGTATGCAGTATTAATTTAACTGTGTGTAGAATTTATTTAACTGTATGCAGTGTTAAATTAATTATATATGATGTCAATTTAACTGCATGCAGGGTTAATTTACTATGTCCTATGTATAGTTAACTGCATATCATGTTAAATTAACTGTATACTATGTTAATTTAACTATATACAGTATTAATTTAACTATATACAGAGTTAATTTAACTGTATACACCATGTTAATTTAACTATGTAGTATTAATTTAATTGTATACAAAGTTTATTTAACTATGTATAGTGTTAAATTAACTGTGTACGATGTCAATTTAACTGTGTTATGGTTAATTTAACTGTATATCATATTAAATTAAATATGTACCATGTTAATTTAACTATATACAGTAATAATTTAACTGTGTGCATAATTCATTTAATTGTGTGCAGTGTTAAATTAATTGTATACAATGTTAATTTAACTTAGTACCATATTTAGTTAACTATGTACCCTGTTAAATTAACTATATGCGATATTAATTTAACTATATGCAAGATTAGTTTAATTATATACCATATTAATTTAACTATGTACTATGTTTAATTAAATGTATACTATGTTAAATTAACTATATACCATATTAATTTAACTGTATGCAGTATTAATTTAACTATGTACAGAGTTCATTCAACTGTGTACCATATTAGTTTAACTGTGTGAAGAGTTTATTTAACTGTATATCATATTAATTTAACTATGTGCAGAATTCTTTTTTTTTTGTTGGGCTGAAATCAAATTTTATATTTAATAGGGGCTAAATTGTAAATTCTCATAAAAACTTCATTTAGTAAATTGGGTTCGGATTCGAGTTAAAATCCAAAACCTGAAACCCGTTAAGAGGTTTCTCCTCCTTCCTCACGATTGAGCGGCAGAGAATAGGGGGCCAACACCTGTGCCCCTTCCGTCCAAAAACCTCGCTGATGATCGTTGGTGCCTCCAATCAACAGTCCGACACATCTTTCAGCTAGAAGACGCCAGTTCATCGACGATCAAGAGAGGGGAACCATCGGCAAATCGAGATCCAGTGGTTTCCTTTTTTTTTTTGTTTGAAAACGAAGGAGTTAGAGCCGGCATCCGATACCACTGTCCGTTAGGATAGCTGCCGCATGCCCGAATAGCACCATCGATCGGATGGCCACATGCCGTAATGGCATGGATGGAGGAGGATGCCACAGCGATGAGAACCATCACCCTTCTACTTTTTTTTTTGGATCCTTGGATCCAGACGCAAATTGCCGGTCCTTCACCGGCGGCTGATCTCGATCACCATCGAAACTTCCTCTTCCATGCCAGCAACCGATCGATCACACGGACGAAAGAAGAGAAGAGGGGACGGCCTCTGTCCCTCTTCTTCTTAATTTTTTTTAAAAATTTGTTTGGGATTTAGATCAGAACCACGGGCCCCTCATCGTTGGCTCGTGCTAGTGGCCGCCAGAGCATGGAGTTGGGGGTTTGGAAGCAGTGCACGATGAGGGAAAGCGGCCTCCGCTAGGGCCAACACCTCGTGGAGAAGAACGAAAAAGAGGAACAAATGAAGAAAAAAAAAGATGTTGGCAATGGGCAAGTTGGGTATTTTTTAAGGCTGTCACATTAAAACTAATGGGTTATGCTAAATAGGAACTGGGTTATAGTTTTGGTCAACAGGAGTTTTCATTAAAGTCGAGGGATCGATAATTAAATATCTATTTTTTTTTAGTAAACTAGAATGACCTCCCTCATAATTACAAATTCTCCCGTCCAACATTTTCAATGTATATATTCTACTACTTATCTTTTATCGTATACATAATACATAACCCACTACTGATATCTTTCTATTAAAAAACTAGTAATCTTACCAATATCATCACTGTCTAATCTATTTATATCTTAAAATATATTATACTTCTTATTTTGATAATTTTTATTTTTTAAAATTTAAAATTTTTATATTTGATCAGAGACTATGTGTATTTTTCTGAAATATTGGGTGGGATAATGTAACTACCCCACATCTCGAGAAGGGTCGGAATAATTTTTCTTTTTATTATTATACAAGGAGCTGGGCCCAAAATGACCAAGGCCTTGAGTAATTCGTTGTACATTATATGCAGTGTAGAAAAATACATCGTCCTATTTGATTGGACCATATAGCCATCACTTTCCAACGCATATTTAATGAAAGTAATTTCACTTTTTCATTTGAAATTTTGAACGATGAAATTACTCATTCTCTTATGAAAAAATTGTAACATTATGTGGCTATATTATGACATCTTACGATCAAATTATGACTTCCTGTACACAGAAAATATTTTTTCTTTTTTATGACTTTTAGAAGAAAAATTATGATATTCCGTATGTAGAAAATCATAATTTGACCACAAGATGTTACCCACGGAATGTTATAATTTTTTTTAAAAAAAATATTTTCATCATTCAAAATTTTAAATTAAAAATAGAACTACGGACATTAAATATGTATTAAAAAATAGTAGCTAGGTGGCCTAATTAGATGGAACAGTATATTTTTTCTATAATGCATGCAGTTTACAAAGTATTTCTCCCAAGGCCTCATACATTGTATACCCAACACATCACATAACAAATAATGCCCAAATCCGAATAAATGGTTCTCGTAGCATGGATTAGAAGAGCCAAAATTCATGCTTGACCAGCAAACTAGCCAGCAACCTAGTTTCCTCCATGAAACGCGTGTAACACCTGAAACTTTGGAACAATTCTTTCCTAATGGAAAATATCTAATAAGAGAGGGTCAGTACCATGCACGCCATCTAAAAGAGCTGAGCCATGAAATAGTGAAGGAAACCCCTTCAATATAAACCCACCGTGCGTTGAAGTGAACAAGAGCTAAAAATAGATCAGATCAAGCTGCAACTAGTTCAGTATATGACACAATGTAAGGAGGAAGAGGCTTATCCTCTGCCAAGTACAAATGCCCAAATTCATTTCCAATCACATACCTCCATGTTAGGATTTGACGTTTCAAGATTCAGCCCACATTGAGCCCACAGCGAGGTTCGCGGCGAAAAATGGAGTCTAACGAGACCCAGATCACCTGAAACGGAGCTCGGATGGAGGAGATACGAGCTTATGAAGTCGGCACGAGAATCGAGGCGGCGGAGGACCGCCGGCGACCGGCAGCGGCGCGGCCGCAGGCGGTGGCACGCGGGACGCGCGACCCAGGCCTGCTGGCCCCTTGCCCCGATCCACCGTGGACTGGGTGGTCCACGGCGCGGTCTGTGGACCGCGTGGGCGTTTCCCACGCGTTTCTCACGGTTCACGGCACTATTTCGTGGACCGGAGCGCGATCCAACGGCATGGGTGATTCCCGATCTTGATCCGACGGTCCAGGAGGATTTTTGGCTTTATTTAGGATTCCTAATCCTTCTCTAATCGTGTTTTAACCTATGTTTAAGCCTTTAAAAGGCCTTGAGACGAAACAGAGAGCTGGGGTTTTCGGTTTCTCGCTGCCGTACGAACCGAGAAGAGAGAGAGAGGGGCGAGAGCGCTGTGAGAGAGGAGCAGGAGGCTCCTGGACAGCGGTCGCCAGGCTCTTCAGGGGTTCAGGGGGGTCTCCAAGAGAGAGAGAGCTTTTGTGAGGGAAACTTCATGTGAGAGAGAATTGGGTGTACAAGGGTTGAGGGTGAGGTCTCCTCTTGTAAATTTTTTTTTTCATAATGAAGTTTGCATGCCCCGTGGAGGCGAGCCCTTTTGTGGCTGATCCACGTATTTTGATTGTTTTTCCTTTTATTTTGTTTCTTCTTTCTTCCTGCTGCATCGCGTGGTACTGAAAGGATCTTGGGAGGTGGTGTCCTGGCCAGACATCCACCCAACACTCCACCTACTTGATTCCCACAGACTCCTAAAAAAAAAAAATTAGTTAATCTGCAGGAGCCTGCCGGGGAGTGGGGGTCGGAGGGATGTGGAACCAAAATCGTATTTAATTATCACGACCACCACCATGTAGTTTCTTGATCATGCATATCATCAGGCAACTCGGTTGATCATGACATCCCTCCCGATCATATTAAGAATCGGTTACGATAAACACAAGTTTTTTTTTTTAATCTGTATTAATTGGTGCTACTTACTTTAACCCATCTATCAATATATAGAAAACATAATGCCAAACTAACACCAATGCTAACAAAATATCTTAAAATGAACCAATACTATAACAATGAGGTTTAGTACCTGATTTAATCATGTCATCCTTGTCCTCACCTCCATCGCCTACGCCTGCTACCACCCCTCTCGCAAGCCCACTAGCATCGCCAAATCCATCCTCGACCCCGACTCCCAACCCCCTCACGATTATCCTCTCTCCTCCTCCACTTCTTCCCCTCTCCTTTGCCCTTTCAGCCCCCTCTTCCTCCATTCCGACCTCCACAGGGGGCCACTCCCATGGATGGGCCCCGTTCAATGGCACTGATGGCACCACCAAGCTTGGTGAGATCGACGTCGCCTTCCTTGCTTACTACTCCCTCGGGATGTACATCGCCTGCCACCCCGGCGACTACCTCGACCTCTGCCTCTTCCTCGCTGTCGGCATGATTAGCAGCTACGCCTTTGTCGGCCTATTTGGCATGGGCTGCTTCTAGCACCTCCATATCTTCAGCTTCTACCTCGCCATGCAAATGCTCACCGGCCGACGGCCATGGGGGGCATCATGGGGAAGGGGCGTGGAAGGTGGGGTGGGGTGCGGGCGACAGGGCGGGGAGCGGGGTGTGCGCGACTGTAGGGGAAGTCGCAGGATTGGGGTATGGGCGTTAGGGCGGAGGAGCTCATCGGGGAGTAGGGGGAGGGGGATCGTGGGGGCATGGGAGCGCGACGCCAGGGAGGAAGAGCTCGTCGGGGAGCGGGGGAGGAAGGGGGCTGGGATGCAACCACCGGAGAGTGCGGAAGAGCTCGCGAGGGGTCAGGATGGAGAGGAAGGGATGTTAGATTTATGATCTAGAAGTCAATTATGTTGGGAATAGTGTCCCAAAGCCAATCGTCAGCCTGTTGACGGTTGTGCTCCTTTTGTATTAGTACATGAATTATAAATAAATAAAAGTTATTTTGGTATTTTTTCATCACAAATGTTTCATCTTCTAATGAACTCCTGTGTTGTGGTGAAGTCCTTAGGACTATTTAGACTCGACAAAGGAGGATTTGTCGTTTAGTCCTTAAACATGTTCGCGACCAAATGATACGTTGTTACCAAGGACGACAATATTTATCGAGCATAGGTCGTTGTGTGCCATATGGGTTGGTTGTCCTCATAACCAAAGAGTGTGGAGACACTGGTATGGCATACAGGTGAGATGTAATGGTACATCTGCACTGAACGTGACCAACTCCGGAGCTATTTCTGCTGTCAAGATTTGCTCCGATGGGATATGGGTATAAATGCCCCTCCGACCTGAGACCGCCACGGTGACTTGCAAGCAACTCACTGCACTTAGGCACTGGACTACCTGAATTTCTAATTCAGTGATGGAAGGTTGCTAGGTGTAGTCAAGTACTTGACTTGTCGGTGCATGTGTCAAGATGGGATTGACCACTCCAGTTTAGGAGCTGTGTACAGTCGTGTTTCAATTTAGCAAAACCTTGGCCAGGGTAGTCCTAGTGAGGAGTCACAGGACTAATTGAGTTGAGCACGATTCGGATGATATCATCAGGGTTGACAGTTTAACCCTGAGTCATCCTAAACACAGGGGTCAAAAGGGATGAATTATACGGTAACCATATTCACGTAGGTTCTGAATGTTGCGATTGCGATTATTCGACCTATCCGGTCGTCGGGTACCATTGCTAGATGGTCACTTCGATTAGTACAGAAATTGGTTCCTGTACTACCGGCTTAGGTTCGAACCTGCGGGGTCACACACATTAGAGGTTCCTTTCTGATCTGATGGCTGATTATGAGTCTTATCTATCTGAAACTCTATTATTGAGAATTAGGATTCTCTAATCATGAGTTCCACACATTTTGGGTACCGGGATCAAAATTTTGAATTTCGAATTTTGAATTTGAAATTTGAACTCTTTGATCAGGGTTTCATATCGATGGTCTCTGATGCCTGATTGCCCATCGGATTTAGACTCAATATTTATGAGAGGTTTAATTAGTGATTTAATCACTAATTAACTCAATTTGATTGAGTAATTATTTTTGGATCAAGTCCAATTGAATTGGATTCAGTTTAGATTGACCCGATTAGGTTAAATGTTGACCTAATCGCTAAGGTGGTTTAGTCTCTGATTTGATCAGGGGTTAGGTTTAGTTAATTCCTGATTTGATTAGGATTTTATTAAGCCTAATTAAGCCTAATTATGTTGGGTTTAATTTGGTTTAATTGTGCTCAACCTATTTTAAACTAGGTTGGCTCAATTTGAATCAAACCACCTTGTTTTAAATTCCCTGCGTCACCCAACTTTGGGGCGTGAGGAAGGCTTCTGTGCAAGGTGAAGGTCCAAAACCTTTCGAGAAAAAAAAAATTAAGAGAGAAACTTTGGGGCATGAGGAAGGCTTCTGCGCAAGGTGAAGGTCCAAAACCTTCCGAGAGAAAAAGAAAGAAAAGAGAGAAAATTGGGCGCAGGGTTTTTGGTGTGTACCCTAGGGTTTCTACCTAGGGTTCGGGAAGTGAGATTGGTGTGCCACGAGTGTCGTGAGTCCACCAAATTTCAGAGAGAGATCCATCAGCCTCTCAAGTAACTGTGCAGACGATCCAGAGCATTCGAGAAGTCAGCACACATCGATCGAAGGAGTTCGATCAACATCTGCCATCAAAAGGGTGAAATCACGAACTAGCATTCGTGAGGAGCTGATCAGATGGGAGCTTTGTGTGGACGATCCGCAGAGGCCAGACAGTTGGGTGGCTGCGATGTGACGATCAGAGCCCTCCGACGGTGATCAGATTGCGGTGATCGACTACCCGCAAAAGGTGATGTATTCTGAACACAGTACTGTAAAACGTTTACTGATTCAAATTTGAATTTCAAATTTAAATGCATGCTGTTGTATCATATTTAGATCCTAGTGTAGGGTTAATTAGTATTAATTAATGAGATTAATTAATAATTTCGCTGTAAAATAATAATTTTGAAAAAGTTTTAAAATTACCATTTTGCCCCTGCACTAAATTTTCGCTTCAATTGGTATCAGAGCTGGTTCTAGAATATGATATACATATGCATGCATAGATTAAGGTGTAATCTATAAGTTTAAATTTAAAATTTAAAATTCAAAATTCGAAATTCAAAAGATTTGAAATTTGAAATTTGAAATTTGTTAGAAGTTTCAAATTTGAAATTCAAAATTTGAAATTTGAAATTTGGTTGAAATCTTAAATTTGAAATTTGAAATTTGAAATTCAAAATTTGAAATTCAAAATTTGAAATTTGAAATTCAAAATTCAAAATTTGAAATTTGAAATTTGGTTGAAATCTCAAATTTGAAATTTGAAATTTGAAATTCAAAATTTGAAATTTGAAATTCAAAATTCAAAATTTAAAATTAAAAGATTGAAAATTCGAAATTTGAAATTTGGTTGAAATCTCAAATTTGAAATTTAAAATTTGAAATTTGAAATTTGAAATTTGAAATTTGAAATTTGAAATTCAAAATTTAAATTTTGAAATTTGTATATTTAGATATACTTGATCCAAGTAGCAAGTAATCTAATTGGGTTGGTTGCCATGGCCGTCCGGTCATAGGAGAAAAGTAGGGTTTAAAGGCCCTCTCTTCCCATTCGATGGGGTCTCCTATGGCGGTAGGGGTGCCGATGCAATTATATCCCATGCCGATGAAGCAGCGAAAGGACTTAATTAAGAAATTTATCATGAATGTGTTAGATTAGATCTAAAAGAAAATTTATGATTTATTTTGAGTTATTTTCTGTTATGAAATGAGCAATAGAATTGCTGTTTATGAAATGTGCTGACCCGTTTGTGAAATGAGTTAACACATTTGGTGAACAGAAAATAAAATCTTTCAAATTTGAAAATTGTTTTCAAAATGCCAAACCCTGACCCATCAGCCCAAGTACTTAATTAAAAGAATTAAGTGTTGTCTAGTAGGTCTAGAATTGTGAATTAAGACCTAAGACAATTGCATAAACTTTTGGGTCAATGGGTTAGATGAATTAGGTCCATAATTGGGTTAGACCTACGGTTAGTTTAAAAAATGGACGAATTGGAGTAATTGGTCAAATCTAATCAAAAGTTGAATTAGATTAGGTCAAGGATACTCTAGACTCAACTTCAATAGTTGTAGTTGAATGGGTCCATGTCTTTAACTAGACCAAGATGGACTTAATTCATGGCTACGCGGTGGAGCTCTATTTACTAAGTTGATCAAAATTAAAACTAATGAACCGGTTGGTGTCTAAGGTAAGTTCGGCAGTTTTGACCAGTGGTTCTTAAGCGGGAGCTACTCGCATTGATTCGATCATTGACGAGTTAATGGCAAATCTCCACCACTGATCTCACTTACCTGGCCAATCTGGTAAGTTAGATTTTGATTAGATCACTTGGTGATTAGAGCTCACCCATGTCATTAGAAAAATCAGTATGACTGATTTAGGTGCTCTTAATGCCAGCTTTAATTAAATCCTTTTTAATCTGACTTGATGAAGTCAGTGGGAGGATTGAAATTGGCTGGATGATTTCTTCTCTACTATTCTTTAATAAAATCCTCAAAATTATTAAGTCCCTAAAATGATTAAGTTATAATGATAACTAAGTCATAGCCTCCCATTAAGTGAATGATAATGAGTCCATTAGTTCAATGATCATTGGAGGCCCAAAGGCCTGGTGCTCATTGGCTAATGGAATTATTATTCATAATATGATAATTTGATTGAGTCTTTCTGATGGTGGTTAGGTTGGCCGGCCAAAGTCGTGCCTGATCATTTATTGGTCCGATTCACTAAATTAAGTCATATTAATGGTTGGACCTAACCAGATCTTTTCAGTGGAGGCCAAAGCTTACTGATTAGGTTCTGGGACAAAATAAATTACTAGAAGTTGTTTAGAGAAACAACTGGTTAAGAACCTACCCATAGATGCACATGGGTTGACCAACCAAAGTTGGGCTCGTGTATAGTCTGTGTGGATTCTAGTACCCATTAAGGAATTAAAGTAATTTCTCGAATTGGAGGATGAGGCTACCAGTTCGTAAAAATATTGGAAAAAACTTTAGACTAAAGTCCAAGTCTTTAGTATTAATTTATGTACTAATAGAAGTCTCGTTTTCCTTTAAGCAGATATGGCCACTACCCTGTCGCTCCGGTCATTATTAGATAATGACAAGCTCATGGGACCCAATTTCGATAGCTGGTATCGAAAATTGAAAATCGTCCTTGAGCATGAACGGATCCTTTATGTAGTAACGGATCCAGCACCTGAGGAGCCAGCTCCGAATGCTAGTAAAGCGATCCGAGACACTTACTTGAAGTGGCTCAATGACCGCACCACCGTTCGATGTATTATGCTGGCAGCAATGAATGACGAGTTCAGCCGAAGGTTTGAGAACGCCCAGCCACAGGAGATGCTTCAAATGTTGAACGACTCCTTTGGCACGCCTGACGACGTTGAAAGGCACAAAACTAGTTGTGCTATTTTCAATACTCGGATGAGGGATGGGGCCTCAGTCACTGATCATGTACTGTATATGATCGAGATGATTGAGCGCCTAAGCAAATTGGGCTTTCCTCTGCACGAGCAGCTCGGTAAGGATGCGATCCTTAATTCCTTGCCCAAGTCCTTCCTCCCATTCCTTACTCATTTTCGAATGACAAAGCCTGCAGTAAACTACCACGGATTGTTGGGGTTGCTGCAGAACTTTGAGAAGGATCACCAACTCCATAAGGAGTCGGTGAATGTAGTGGGAGGGTCTTCTTCTCGTCGTCAACCCTTTGGGAAGGGGAAGAAGAACAAGAAGAAGAAAAATAAGAAGGTGCAATCTCATGCTGGGACAGTAGCACGGGGTCAGACCAAGAAGCGCAAGCATGATCAGAGCCAGGCGGAGTGGAAGCACGGGCATTGGAAGAGGAACTGTCCTCAATACATTGCCTCCCTGGACCCGAACAGGCCAAAGAAGAAGCAAGGTAATTATATGATAACTCCTTGCAACTTTTCGATTTGTGATACTACTGCCTGGGTATTGGATACCGGAAGTCCTTATCATATTTGTAATTTGATGCAGGGTCTGCAGGTCAGTAGGAGATTTGATGAAGGCGAGAGGTTCCTGAATGTTGGAGATGGAAGCAAAGTTCCAGTTCTAGCTTTAGGAATCATGAGTCTTGTAATCAATTCTCGTAATGTAATTCTGAGTGAATGTCACTATTGTCCAAGTTTTTTATTAAATATTATTTCTGTAGGCCTTTTGGCCATGTACGGTTATGATTTTTTAATAAAAAGAAATATTTGCAATATCATTTTGAATGGTGTTACAATATTTGTTGGACAATTAAATAATGGAATTTACTTACTATCACAGCCTGTTAATGTGGTTCAAAAATTCGATAAATACTCTAGAATAGATAATGTGTCAGAAGTCTACCTTTGGCACTGTAGGCTAGGTCATATCAATAAGAACAGGATAAACAGGTTGGCTCAAGAAGGAATTCTTGAAGTTAGTGATTGTGAATCACTTCCAACCTGTGAGTCCTGTCTTCTTGGAAAGATGACCAAGTCACATTTTATTGGAAAAGGTGAGCGAGCCAGTGAACTCTTAGGTCTGGTACATTCTGATGTATGTGGACCCATGAGCTCAAGTGCAAGAGGTGGATTTTTCTACTTCATAACCTTCACAGACGACCTATCTAGGTATGGGTATGTTTATTTAATGAAGCATAAGTCGGAATCATTTGAAATGTTCAAACTATTCCGAAATGAGGTAGAAAAATAAACTGGGAAGTGTATTAAAACTCTTCGATCTGATCGAGGAGGTGAATACCTTTCCAATGAGTTTCTGACGTATCTAGGAGAGAATGAGATTCTCTCTCAGTGGACTCCTCCTGGAACACCACAGCATAATGGTGTGTCTGAAAGGAGGAATCGGACCCTGTTAGACATGGTTCGATCCATGATGGGGTTTGCTGGTCTGTCGATCTCCCTATGGGGATATGCGCTCGAATCGGCTTGTTACCTTCTAAATAGAGTTCCGAGTAAGTCTGTAGCGAAAACGCCATATGAGATATGGATAGGACGTAAGCCAGTACTCTCGCACCTTAGGGTTTGGGGGTGTCCGGCTTATGTTAAACGTTTAATTACAGACAAGCTTGGACCTAGGTCTGACAAGTGTAATTTTATAGGGTACCCAAAAGAGACCAAAGGGTATTATTTCTACCTTGCTGATGAGCAAAAGGTGTTTGTCAGCCTTAAGGCAATCTTTTTAGAAAAGGAGTTCCTTAGTGAAGGAACTGTTGCCTCTAAAGTCGAACTTGACGAAGTTCGACAGGTGGAAAAACCGACACATGTTACTGAACCTGAACCGGATTTGATTAGATCAGATCCGGAGCCCATTGATTATGCACCCTTAAGGCGGTCTGGTAGAGTACCACATCAACCGGACAGATATTATGGTTTCTTGGTCCGGGATGGTGATCCTATCGAACTTGATGAAAACGATGAGGATCCAATCACCTACATGGATGCAATGCAGAGACCTGACTCTGAGAAATGGCTAGAGGCCATGAAATCCGAAATGGAGTCCATGAAGGTCAACGATGTGTGGACATTGGTTGACCCACCCGAAGGAGTAAAACCCATAGGGTGTAAGTGGGTCTTCAAAAGGAAGAGGGGCGCAGACGGAAAGGTGGAGATCTATAAAGTCCGTCTGGTTGCCAAGGGATATCGTCAACGTTATGGTATAGACTATGACGAGACATTTTCTCCTGTGGCAATGCTCAAATCCATTCGGATTATGCTTGCGATAGCTGCCCATCTGGACTATGAAATCTGGCAGATGGATGTGAAGACAGCTTTCCTAAATGGAGAGCTGGACGAAGAGGTGTATATGATACAACCTGAAGGGTTCACATCCACAGATGAGTCTAAGGTGTGCAAGCTACAGAGGTCCATTTATGGACTTAAGCAGGCATCTCGGAGTTGGAACATACGTTTTGATAGGACGATCAAAACGTATGGCTTCGTTAAGAACGGAGAAGAACCCTGCATTTATAAGTCGGCTAATGGTCCAGCAGTAGTATTTCTTGTATTGTATGTGGATGACATTCTCTTAATCGGGAATGATGTCCCTGCATTACAGGGAATAAAGATTTGGCTATCGTCACAGTTCTCCATGAAGGATCTGGGAGAAGCTTCCTACATCCTAGGGATGAGGATCTATAGGGATAGATCCAAAAAGTTGCTTGGCTTATCCCAGTCCACGTACATTGATACTATGCTGAAAATGTTCAGCATGGAAAATTCCAAGAAAGGCTATCTACCGATAGGCCATAGAATTTCTCTCTCGAAGAGGGATTGTCCGACAACACCTCAAGAGAGAGAGCGTATGGGTAGGATTCTATATGCTTCGGCAGTGGGATCTATCATGTACGCCATGACATGTACACGACCAGATGTGGCATACTCACTAGGGGTAGTGAGTAGATACCAATCTGATCCAGGAGAGAATCACTGGAAGGTTGTTAAAACCATCCTGAAGTATTTGAGAAATACTAAGGACCAGTGGCTTATATATGGTGAATCGGACTTGAGACTTATAGGGTTTACAGACTCTAGTTTCCAGTCTGATCGAGATGATAGCAAGAGTGTGTCAGGATTTATTTTTATTCTTAATGGTGGGGCTGTCTGCTGGAAGAGTTCCAAGCAGCACACTGTGGCTGATTCAGTATGCGAGGTGGAGTATATTGCTGCATCAGATGCTGCCAAAGAAGTGGTGTGGCTGAGGAAATTCATCACCGAGCTCGGAGTAGCACCCTCCCTTGTTGGTCCAGTTCTGCTCTACTGTGACAGCTCTGGAGCCATTGCTCAGGCGAAGGAACCGAAGGCACACCAGCGGACGAAGCATATTCTGCGCCGCTACCATCTCATCCGGAAGATCGTGGGTCGAGGTGACGTCGACCTTCAGAAGATCGACGGAAAGGAGAACCTGGCCGACCCATTCACTAAAGCCATTGCGGTGAAGGAGTTCAACGACTACAAGTCGAAGATGGGTATTAGATACTGCACCGATAGGCTTTAGGTCAAGTGGGAGATTGTTGGGAATAGTGTCCCAAAGCCAATCGTCAGCCTGTTGACGGTTGTGCTCCTTTTGTATTAGTACATGAATTATAAATAAATAAAAGTTATTTTGGTATTTTTTCATCACAAATGTTTCATCTTCTAATGAACTCCTGTGTTGTGGTGAAGTCCTTAGGACTATTTAGACTCGACAAAGGAGGATTTGTCGTTTAGTCCTTAAACATGTTCGTGACCAAATGATACGTTATTACCAAGGATGACAATATTTATCGAGCATAGGTCGTTGTGTGCCATATGGGTTGGTTGTCCTCATAACCAAATAGTGTGGAGACACTGGTATGGCATACAAGTGAGATGTAATGGTACATCTGCACTGAACGTGACCGACTTTGGAGCTATTTCTGCTGTCAAGATTTGCTCCGATGGGATATGGGTATAAATGTCCCTCCGACCTGAGACCGCCACGGTGACTTGCAATTAACTCACTGCACTTAGGCACTGGACTATCTGAATTTCTAATTCAGTGACGGAAGGCTGCTGGGTGTAGTCAAGTACTTGACTTGTCGGTGCGTGTGTCAAGATGGGATTGACCACTCCAATTTAGGAGCTGTGTACTGTCGTGTTTCAATTTAGCAAAATCTTCGCCAAGGTAGTCCTAGTGAGGAGTCACAGGACTAATTGAGTTGAGCACGATTCGGATGATCTCATCAGGGTTGACAGTTTCACCTTGAGTCGTCCTAAACACAGGGGTCAAAAGGGATGAATTATACGGTAACCATATTCACGTAGGTTCTGAATGTTGCGATTGTGACTATTCGACCTATCCAGTCATCGGGTACCATTGCTAGATGGTCACTTTGATTAGTACAGGAATTGGTTCCTGTGCTACCGGCTTAGGTTCGAACCTGCGGGGTCACACACATTAGAGGTTCCTTTCTGATCTGATGGCTGATTATGAGTCTTATGTTTCTGCGACTCTATGATTGAGAATTAGGATTCTGTGATCATGAGTTCCACACATTTTGGGTACCGGGGTCAAAATTTTGAATTTCAAATTTGGAATTTGAAATTTGAACTCTTTGATCAGGGTTTCATATCGAGGGTCTCTGATGCCTCATTGCCCATCGGATTTGGACTCAATATTTATGAGAGGTTTAATTAATGATTTAATCACTAATTAACTCAATTTGATTGAGTAATTATTTTTAGATCATGTCCAATTGAATTGGATTTAGTTTGGATTGACCCGATTAGGTTAAGTGTTGATCTAATCGCTAAGGTGGTTTAGTCCCTGATTTGATCAGGAGTTAGGCTTAGTTAATTCCTGATTTGATTAGGATTTTATTGAGCCTAATTAAGCCTAATTGTGTTGGATTTAATCTGGTCTAATTGTACTTAACCTATTTTAATTAGGTTGGCTCAATTTGAATCAAACCACCTTGTTTTAAATTCCCTGCGCCACCCAACTTTCTTGCGCCCATTTGAATTCACGAGAAGAAATTTTCTCATGAATTTTCTCCTATGCAAAGCTTTCTCACGCCCATGTTTTTGTGTGCCAATTATTTGGATTAACTTGATTTGTTACCCATCCAAATTCAAAGGGGTTTTGAATTTGAATGGATAACCAAATAACCATGCGCCTGCTTATCCTCTTTTGTGTGCCCCATATTCCACATGAGAAATAGTTTCTCGTGAAAGTCTCCACGCACAAAAAAAAGGCCACGCCATCTCTTCTTTCTCATGCAAATAAATGAGGATAAGATTGGTTGACACTTGAATTCAAATTTGATTTGAATTTAAGTGAGCAACTACCTCTTCTTATCCACTCACATGCTTTCAACTTCTCTTGCGATATTTTATAAAATGAGAAAGGGAGGGGGCGTGGGCAATAAAAAAGAAAGAAGAGATAAGGGGCATGGGGAGGTTCTGAAAAAAATTTGAAGTATTCAAAATTTACCGAGAGGAGAGAAAAAGGATAGAGAAGTGGGCGCAGGGTTTTTGGTGTGTACCATAGGGTTTCTACTTAGGGTTCGAGAAGTGAGATTGGTGTGCCACGAGTGTCGTGAGTCCACCAAATTTTAGGAAGAGATCCATCAGTCTCTGAACCAATCGTGCAGATAATCCAGAGCATCCGAGGAGTCGGCACACATCGATCGAAGGAGTTCGTTCAACATCAGCCATCAAATGGGTGAAATCACGAACTAGCATTCGTGAGGAACCGATTAGATGGAAGCTTTGTGTGGACAATCCGCAGAGGCCAGATACTAGTGTGGCTGTGACGTGAAGATCAGAGTCCTCCGACGATGATCAGATTATGATGATCGACTACCCGCAAAAGGTGATGTATTCTGAACACAGTACAGTAAAAAGTTTACTGTTTCAAATTTGAATTTCAAATTTAAATGCATGTTGTTGTATCATATTTAGATCCTAGTGTAGGATTAATTAGTATTAATTAATGAGATTAATTAATAATTCCACTGTAGAATAGTAATTTTGAAAAAAGTTTTAAAATTACCATTTTGCCCCTGTACTGAATTTTCGCTTCAGATGTCACTTTATGATAAAAAATATCAGAATAACTATTATTCAATAATCAATAATTCATATACAAGGATGAACTCAATCATCACACAATTAGTTTTAGGATATAATTATCTATAACTCTCACTTGGACTAAAGCCAATCGGAGCAGTATCTTATACCCATCTTCCGTTTGAAGTCATCGAACTCTTTGATCCTGAGAGCTTCAGTGAAGGGGTCGGCTAGGTTCTTCTTTCTATCGATCTTTTGAAGCTCGATGTCACCTCGGTTCACGATCTCTCACACTAGGTTATAGCAGCGTAGAATATGTTTAGTACAATGGTGCAACTTAGGTTCTTTCGTCGGAGCTATGACACTAAAGCTGTCACAATACAGCGGGACAAAACCATCAATGTGAACGAACCAGATCTAGGGTTTCAGAGTTAGATCTTGAAACTTTTTCAAGATCAGGCAGCGTAAGACTAAATAAATCAAAATTTATCTTATAAAATTAGAGAATCCTTAGACTAATATCCTATTACATAATTATTACATGATATTAAATCAAAAATTAAAATATAAAGACCAAGAACTATATGTTGATCATATCAACATGTTTCTATACTATATCTAATGTATATAAAATATAATAGATCAGATCTATTATCTTGCAAGTTAGAAGTTCTATCTTTGCTGATCTGAGCTTGAAGATGATGTTGCAAGCTGTACACGTGTCCGACATCTAAGAGTCGTCCACACGAGCCCACAAATCACGATCAGAAGTCCTGGTCCAGGAAATCAGCACAGTATGCTAGTACTGTGCTGATCCTTCTTCGATGGTCGATCAGATGCCTCCTTCTTCTTGATTTGGACTCTTCTAAATATGAGAAGTAGGAGGAGTTTTAGATGTGAGACACTCTCAGAAAACTCATAGATGGAGGAAGGAAAGAGGTGAACTCAGCAATCCTGAAAGAAGACCCTCTTCTTCTTCTCTTTGCTCTAATCCAGACACTTGGTTTTGTATCTATTATATCTCCATGCTCCAATACTCTTTCTCTCTGATTTTTACACACCCCAAAGGTCTCTCAATGCTCTGTAATCCACAAAAATCTCAAGAAAAAATTCATCTTAAATAATGAGATATGAAGAATTCTTGTCTAGGTCAAATATCTAGTCAAAGAAAATCCAAACAGGACAAGACAAGGGGTGCCCAACTCATGGACGCCCCCCCTTTTTTTTTTGCCATGGACCACCAGCAAAGAGTACACAATATGTGCCATAAAAATCATAAAAATTTTTAAAAAAATCTGGATAAAATCAGTGCCATAAGGAAAGAGTTTTGGTTTCCTAAAATTCTATCTCATAGAATTTGAAATCCAAACTAATTACTACTTTGACTTGGTACGCAACCACATTCCATGTAAGAGAGAAAGAGTGAAAAGTTTTGGACATGTGTGAAGGCCTGGGAGAGAAGGTTTTATCGCACAAAATAAGAGAGAGTGGGCGTGGGGGGCTAAGGTGGCGCAAGGTGGAATCCTAGTCTTACTAGGATTCAATCTATGACTTGTTCAAATTTGGTTTCTCAAATCAAATTAAATCTAAATCAATTCAATCTAATTAAAATAAATCTTAACCTAATTAAGAACCTAATTTAATCAGATTAAATTAAATTTAAATCTGATTTAATTTTTTAATCGAATTAGAAATTTGGTCGAACCAAGTCCTAATTGAACTAGGACTAGTTTTTCTTTGCACTTGATTTATCCAATAAACCAATTAGACTTGATCCAGTCAAGTCCAAACTAAATCTAATTAAATCATATTCAATTAGATTTAATCTCAGCCCATTGGTTTAATCAAATTAAGTCTGTTAGCAATCGAATTGCTAATCGATCCTCCTGCAACACTTGCATTAGGTTAAATGTCAATCGTATTAATCGTTTAACCCTAGAATGATTCTTAATAATTGATCAACCATCCGATTGAATCATGAACTCTAATGTGTGTGACCTCATAGGTCTGAACCTAAGTTGATAGTATAGAAATAAATTTTTGTACCAATCGAAATGATCATCTAACAATGGTATCCGACGGCCGGATAGGTCAAATGTGTAGAACAACACCCTTAGAATCCATGCAGATATAGTTTTCATATAATTCATCTCCTTGACCAAAATGCTCATAGGACACCTCAGAGTTCAACTGTCAACTCTGATCAGGTTGTCCACATTGTATTTCAAAATATCAAATCCATCTGATGGATTATCTTGGTCAAAATTTTGCTAAATTGAAATACAGTGACTCATTCTTCTCCAACTCTTGGAGTGGTCAATCCCATCTCGATCACACTCTGACTTCGTAAGTACTTAACTATGCCTAGAAGTTTTCCGTCACTGAATTAGAAATTCAGTTAGTCCAGTATCAAAGCACAGTGAGTTGCTTGTAAGTCACTGAGGCGATCTCAGGTCTAAAGGACACTTATACCTATATTCCATCAGAGACATTCTCGACAGCAGAATACTCTGAAGTTGGTCACGTTCAATGATGATATATCCTCACATCTCACCTGTATGTCATACCAGTATCTCCATACTCCTTGGTTAAGAGGACAACCAACCCATATGGCCTACAGCGACCTATGCTCGATAGAAGCTGTGGTCCTTATTAACAGCCTATCATTTGGTCGTGAACTGTTTTAAGGACTAATCGATAAATCATCTCTTTATCGAACCTAAATAGTCCTAAGAACTTCATCACAACAATGAAGTTCATTAGAAGATAAAAAATTATGATGAAAATATCAAAAATATATTTTATTTATTAACAAATCAATTACAATACAAGGTTGCTCAACCGTCAACAGGTTGACGATTGGCTTTTGGGACATATTTCTCAACAACTCTCACGATCGAAGCATATGGGACTCTACTCATATGCTCTCTCTCTTCAGAAGTTGTCAGATAATCCTTCTTAGAGAGAGAAATTTCATAGCCTATCGGTAGATGGCCCTTCTTAGAATTCTCTATACTGAACCTCTTCAGCACAGTGTCTATGTACGTGGATTGAGATAACTCAAGCATCCTTTTAAATCTTTCCCTATAGATCTTCATCCCTAGGATGTAGGATGCTTCATCCAAGTCCTTAATGGAGAACTGCAATGACAACCAAACTTTTATTCCCTATAGTGCAGGGATGTCATTCTTGATTAAGAAAATATCATCCACTTACAAGATAAGGAATACCATAACTGGACCATTTGCCCATTTATAGATGCAGGGCTCTTCTCCATTCTTAACGAAACCATACGTGTTGATCACCTTATCAAAATGCATGTTCCAACTTCGAGAAGCTTGCTTCAATCCATAAATGGATCTCTAAAACTTGCACACCTTGGACTCATCTGTGGATGTAAACCCCTCAGGTTGTATCATATACACCTCTTCGGTCAGCTCTCTGTTCAGAAAAACTGTCTTTACATTCATCTGCCAAATCTCATAATCCAGATGGACAGCTATTGCAAGTATTATCTGAATGGATTTGAGCATTGCCACAAGGGAGAACGTCTCGTTATAGTCAATACCATAATGTTGACGATACCCTTTGGCAACCAGATGAGTTTTATAGGTCTCCACCTTTTCGTCTGTGCCCCTCTTCCTTTTGAAGACCCATTTACACTCAATGGGTTTAACCCCTTTAGGTAGGTCAACCAATGCCCATATATTGTTGACCTTCATGGATTTCATTTTGGATTTCATGGCTTCAAGCCATTTTTCGAAATCAGATCTCTATATTGCATCCATATAGGTGATCGGATCCTCATGGTTCTCATCGAGTTCGATGGGATCACCGTTCCAGACCAAGAAATCGTAATATCTGTCCGACTGATGCGGTACTCTACCAGATTGCCTTAATAGTGCAGGTACATTGAGCTCCGAATCTGATCTAATCAAATCCGACTTAGGTTCAGCTATTGGTATTGGTCTTTCTACTGGTTGAACTTCATCAAGTTCAACCTTAGAGGCAACGGTTCCTTCATCAAGGAACTCCTTTTCTAAAAAGGTTGTCTTAAGGCTGACGAACACCTTTTGTTCATCAGCATGGTTGAAAAAATATCTTTTGGTCTCTTTGGGTACCCTATGAATATGCATTTGTCAGACCTAGGTCCAAGTTTATTTGTAACTAACCGTTTGACATAGGTCGGGCACCCCCAGACCCTAAGGTGTGAAAGTACTGGCTTATGTCCTGTCCATATCTCATATGGAGTCTTAGTTACAGACTTACTTGAAACTCTATTTAACAGATAACAGGCCGATTCGAGTGCGTATTTTCAGAAGGATATCGACAAACTGGCAAAACCCATCATGGATCGGATTATGTCTAACAGAGTCCAATTTCTCCTTTCAGACACACCATTATGCTGTGGTGTTCCTGAAGGAGTCTATTGGGAGAGAATCTCATTCTCTCCTAGATATGTGAGAAACTCACCTGAAAGGTATTCTCCTCTTCGATCAGATCGAAAAGTTTTAATACTCTTCTCAGTTTATTTTTTTACTTCATTTTAGAATCGTTTGAATATTTCAAATGAATCTGACTTATGTTTCATCAGATAGACATATCCATATCTGGATAGATCATCTGTGAAAGTGATGAAGTAGAAATATCTACCTCTAGCACTTGTGCTCATAGGCCCGCATACATCAGTATGTACTAGGCCCAAGAGCTCAGTAGCTCTCTCACCTTTTTCAGTAAAAGATGACTTGGTCATTTTACCAAGAAGACAGAACTCATAGGTTGAAAGTGATTCACAATCACTGACTTCGAAGATTCCCTCTTGAGTTAACCTGTTTATCCTGTTCTTGTTTATATGACCTAACCTACAGTGCCATAAGTAGATATCTGATACACTATCAAATTAGGGTGCTTGCCAGTAGAATAGACTACGTTAACAGGTTGTGATAACATGTACACACCATTGTTCAAATGTCCACAAAAAATTGTAACACCATTCATAATGATATTACAAACTTGTTTCTTTATTGAAATTTCATAATCATTTTTGGCCAAAAGGCCTACAGAAATAACATTTAAAAAGAAACTAAAACAGAAATGACAATCATTAAGAACAATGGTATGGGACTCAAATATAAGTTTCAAGATTCCTAATGCTAGAACTGAAATTGATCTTCCATCTTCAATGTTCAGGAACCTCTCGCCTTGCTCGAATCTCCTACTGACCTGCAATCCCTGTAACGAATTGCAAATATGGTAAGGGCTATCGGTATCCAATACCCAGTCAGTTATATTACAAATAAAGAAATTGCAAGGAGTTATCATATAAATACCATGTCCAGCAATAACTTGCTTCTTTCTCTGCCTGTTCGGGTCCAAGGAGGCAATGTACTGAGGACAGTTCCTCTTCTAGTGCCCCCGCTTCTTGCAAAAGAAGCATTCAGCTTGACTTTTATCAGGCTTGATCATTCTGGTCTGGAACTGCACTGATGTCCCAGCCTGAACTTGCATCTTCTTCACTTTTTTCTTCTTGTTCTTCTTTCCTTTCTCAAAGGGTCGAGAACCAAAAGACGAACCTCCCACTAAGTTCACCGACTCCTTGTGGAGTTGGTGATCCTTCTCAAAGTTCTGAAGCAACCCCAGTAACCCGTGGTAGTTTACTTTAGGCTTTGTCATTCTATAATGAGTGAGGAATGAAAGATAAGACTTGGGCAGCAAGTTCAGTATTACATTTTTCTCAAGCTGCTCATGCAAGGAAAAGCCGAGCTTGCTCAAACGCTCTATCAGCTCAATCATGTACAATACATGATCAGTGACAGAGGCACCATCTCGTATTTTGGCGTTAAAGATGGCACAACTAATCTTGTGCCTCTCCATGTCATCGGGTGTGCCAAAGGCATCCTCCAACACTTGAAGCATGTCCTTTGGCTGAGCCATCTCAAATCTGCGACTGAACTCGTTGCTCATGATAGCCAGCATGATGCAGCGCACCGTGGTCCGATCACTGAGCCACTTCTGATAAGTGTCTCTAACTGTTCCACGTGCATTGGCAGCTGGCTCCTCAGGTGCAGGATCCGTTATCACATATAAGATTTGTTCATGCTCCAGGACTATCTTCAACCTTCGGTACCAGCTACCAAAGTTGGGTCCCACCAAATTTTCATTGTCCAACAATAATCGAAGCGATAGGAAAGTGGCCATATCTGCACAATAAAAAATTGTAACCTAATTAGTAATTGATTCATTAAACCTAAAGATTTGGACTTTAATCAAAAAGTTTCTCCCACTATTTTATTCGAATTGGTAGCCTCTACCTTCAATTCGAAGAATTATCCTAATTCCTTAGTGGGTACTAGAATTCACGTAAATTGCACACAAGCCCAACTTTGGTTGGCCAACCCATGTACATCTAAGGATAGGTTCATAACCAATTATTTCTTTAAATAATTTTTAGTAATTTAAATTTTACCCCAATTCCTAATCAGTAGGTTTTGGCCTCCACTGAAAAGGTCTGGTTAGGTCCAACTATCAACATGACCATATTTGGCCCATCTAGCCAATGAATGATTTGACCGAACTTTGGTTGGCTAACCTATCCACCATTTAAAAAGATGCAGTCTAGAAATCATATTATGAATAACAATTCCATCAGCCGATAAGCACCAGGTCTTTGGGCCTCCAATGATTATCCAACAGTTGGACCCATTATCATCCACTTAATGGGAGGCTATGATCTAGTTGTCACCATAACTATTTCATTTTAAGGACCTAATAATTTTAGAAGATTTAATTGATTTAAAGAAGGAGGTTAGATGAACCAGCTTATCATGATCCTCCCACTGGCTTCGCCAAGTCAGCTTAAGGGAGACCATTAAAAGGGCTGGTCTAGGAGCACCTAAATCAGTCACACTGATTTACCTAGCTGACATGGGTCAGCTCGAATAGTCAAGTGATCCGATCAAAACATAATTTCATCAAGAGACCAAGTAATTCGATCGGTGGGAGGGTCTGCTAAAGCTTGCCTTAGACACCATAAAAAATGATCAGGTAAGTGGGCTGCCAATTAAAAACTATCGATCTGATTTACCTTAGTCACCAACTGATTTAATTAGTTTCAATTAGATCAACCTAACAGTTCGTGCTAGACCACTTAGCCAAGAATCAAGTCCATTTGGTTCTCGTTAAAGATATGGACTTGACCAACTACAACTATTGTAATTGATCTAGAGAATTTTTGACCTAATCTAAGACAATAATTGATTAGATTTAGTCAATTCTCTAATTAAGTCCATCTTTAATCTAACCTTAGGTCTAACCCAGTTAATGGACCTAATTTTCACCAACCCATTAACCCAATGTGTTATGGTTTGTGTCTTAGGTTCTTCAATTCACAATCCTAGAACCTAATCAAACAACTTCTTAATTCTCAATTAAATTTTGGGCTAAGGGTTGGGGTTCAGCTTTTCGAAAATAATTTTCATATTTGTAAAATATTTTTACAACATGGTTCTACCAACCAAGTTGCATATTTGATTCATAATCAAAATACAAGTGAAATAAGCATGAAACTATTTTAGATCTAATCTAAACAGATTCATGTAATTGAAGTAATTTCAACTTTAAACTGTGCAAATTTTCTAGACAAATATATGATGGTTCTTTGCGTGGAAATTATTAACAAAAGATTTTATTTTAGATTTAAATATTTTTTAAATCTAATAAATCATAAATTTAACCTAGATCATATCTAATAAATTTATGATTAAAAATAAATCTACACGAACTAGGACAACTTTTGCACTGTAAGAAATAAACCTTACAGCAGGACAACCTACAGTTCGTGATTGATCTAAAAATTTTAATTTTAGATTTAACAATCAGATTATAAATAAAATTTAATCTAAAAAATAATCTAAGCATATATAAATAATCATGTAATAAACAACTTAGGCTCTGATACCAATTGAAGGAACCAGATCTAGGGTTTCAGGGTTAGATCTTAAAACTTTTTCAAGATCAGACAGCAGAAGACTAAAATAAATCAAAATTTATCTTATAAAATCAGAGAATCTCTAGATCTAATATCTTATTATATAATTATTACATGGTATTAAATCAAAAATTAAAATATAAAGAGCAAGAACTACATGTTGATCATATCAACATATTTCTATACTACATCTAATGTATATAAAATATAATAGATCAGATCTATTTTCTTGCAAGGTAGATGTTCTAACTTTACTGATCTGGGTTTGAAGATGATATTGTGAGCCGCACACATGTCTGACCTCTAAGAGTCATTCACATGAGCTCACAAATCACGATCAGAAGTTCTGGTCCAGAAAATCAGCACAGTATGCTAGTACTATACTGATCATTCTTCGATGGTCGATCAGATGCCTTCTTCTTCTTGATTTGGACTCTTCCAAAGATGAAAAATAGGAGAAAGAGTTTTAGATGTGAACACTCTCAGAAAACTCACAGATGGAGGAAGAGAAGAGGTGAACTCAGCAACCCTAGAGAAGACCCTCTTCTTCTTCTCTTTGTTCTAATCCAGACACTTAGTTTTGTGTCTATTATATCTTCATGCCCCAACACTCTTTCTCCCTAATTTTTTCATGTCCTAAAGGTCTCTCAATGTTCTATAGTCCACAAAAATCTCAAGAATAAATTCATCTTAAATAATGAGATATGAGGAATCCTTGTCTAGGTCAAATACCTAGTCAAGAAAAATCCAAACAGGGCAAGACAAGGGGTGCCCAACTCATAGGCACCCCCTCCTTATTTTTCTATCATATACCATCAGAAAAAGGTACACAATATGTGCCATAAAAGCTATAAAAATCTCAAAAAAAATCTGGATAAAATCAGTGCCATAAAGAAAGAGTTTTGGTTTCCTAAAATTCTATCTCATAGAATTTGAAATCCAAACTAATTCCTACTTTGACTTGGTCCACAACCACATTCCATGTAAGAGAGAAAGAGTGGAAATCTTTGGGTGTGCATGAAGACCTGAGAAAGAAGGTTTTGTTGCACAAAATAAGAGAGAGTGGGCGTGGGGGGCTAAGGTGGCGCAAGGTGGAATCCTAGTCTTACTAAGATTCAATCTATGACTTGTTCAAATTTGGTTTCTCAAACTAAATCAAACTAAAACCAAATCAATTTAATTAAAATAGATCTTAACCTAATTAAAATTTAATTTAATCAGATTAAATTATATTTAAATTTGATTTAATTTTTTAATCAAATTAAAAATTAGGTTGAACCAGTCCTAATTGAACTAGGACTAGTTTTTCCTTGCATTTGGTTTATCCAATAAATCAATTGGACTTGATCCAATCAAGTCCAAACCAAATTTAATTAAATTATATTTAATTAGACTTAATCTTAACCTATTTACTTAATCAAATTAAGTCAATTAGCAATCAAATTGTTAATCGATTCTTCTGCAACACTTGTACTAGGTTAAATGTCAATCGTATTAATCGTTTAACCCTAGAACGATTCTTAATCATTGATCAACCATCCGATCAGATCGTGAACTCTAATTTGTGTGACCTCATAGGTCCGAACCAAAGTCGGTAGTACAGGAATAAATTTTTATACCAATCAAAGTGACCATCTAGCAATTATACCCGATGGTCGGATAGGTCGAATGTGTAGAACAACATCTTTAAAAGCCATGCGGATATAGTTTTCATATAATTCATCCCCTTGATCAAAATACTCATAGGTCACCTTAGAGTTCAACTGTCAACTCTGATCAGGTTGTCTAAATTGTATTTCAAAATATCAAATGCATCTGAAGGATTATCCTGGCCAAGATTTTGCTAAATTAAAATACAGCGACTCATTCTTCTCCAACTCTTGGAGTGGTCAATCCCATCTTGATCACACTTTGACTTTGTAAGTATTTGACTATGTCCAGAAGCCTTCTATCACTGAATTAAAAATTCAGTTAGTCCAATACCAAAGCACAGTGAGTTGCTTACAAGTCACTGAGGCGATCTCAGGTCTAAGGGATACTTATACCTATATCTCATCAGAGGTATTCTCGATAGTAGAATGCTCTGGAGTTGGTCACGTTCAATGATGATGTACCTTTACATCTCACTTGTATGCCATACCAGTGTCTCCACACTTTTTGATTAAGAGGACAACCAACCCATATGGCCTACAGCGACCTATGCTTGATAGAAACTGTCGTCCATATTAACAGCCTATCATTTGATTATGAACAATTTTAAGGACTTATCGATAAATCCTCTCTTTATCGAATCTAAATAGTCCTGTTATACTTCATCACAACAACAGAGTTTATTGGAAGATGAAAACTTATGATGAAAATATCAAAAATATATTTTATTTATTAACAAATCAATTACAATACAAGGTTGCTCAATCGTCAATAGGTTGACGATTTGCTTTTGGGACATATTTTCCAACACAATAGAAGGTACAACTTCCAGCTCGATAATGAACTTTTGCAACCATATTGCCTCCTTTGCAGCATTCTATGCAGCAATATATTTCACTTCGTATACAGAATCAGCTACAGTATGTTGCTTGAAACTTTTTCAGCAAACAGCTCCTCCATTTAAGATAAATACGTAGCCTGACACGCTTCTGCTGTCCTCACAATCTGACTGAAAATTGAAATCAGTATATCCCACAAGTTTCAGATCAGAGTATCCATAGATAAGCTATTAGTCTTTAATATTTCTCAAATACTTAAGAATTACTCTCGTAAAAAAATATTCTAGAATTCATACTCATGGTTACCGTATATTCATCTTTTTAACCCTGGATGCTCTAGGATGGTCTTAGGTTAACTGTCAACTGAGATTTTTTTATCCACATTATAGTTCAACCTTTCAAATTCATCTCATGGATTATCCTGATCAAGATTTTACTAAATTGAAATATAGCGATACATCAACTCCAATAATTTAAAGATGTCAATCCCATTTTGATCCACACACAGACTTCACAAGTACTTGACTGTATGCAGTAGCTTTCCATTACTGCATTAAAAATCCAAGTAGTTCGATACCAAAGCATAGTGAGTTGCTTGTAAGTCACTATGGTGATCTCAGATCTGAAGGATATTTATACCCATATGTTTCGCGAGCAGCTCTTGACAGCAGAATGCTCAGTTGGTGAATCACTTGTTTAGTAATGATGTACCCTTATATCTCACCTGTATGCCATACCAGTGTCACCACACTCCTTGGTTAAGAAGACAACCAACCCATATAGCACCCAACAATTTTTACTCGATAAACACATCATTCCGTAATGACGTATCATTTGATCGCAAATTTGTTTAAGAATTATATGATAAATCATTTCTTTATCATACACTAGCATAGTTTTAGGGACTTCATCGTAGTACAAGAGTTCAAAAAAGATGTCACTTTGTGATGAAAAATATCAGAATAATTATTATTCAATGATCAATAATTCATATATAAAGATGAACTCAATCGTCACACGATTGATTTTAGGACATAGTTCCCAACATCATCATATTTGATTTATCAATTAATATAATTCAAAATTCATCAATTATTACTTTATAAATTGTCAAATAAATTTGATAAAGGTAAAATACTATTTACCTCGTATGCATTCTAACAAATCTGCATAATTCTAAAAATATTCTTGCCAAAATCTTCGATTTGTAGATCACATCATGGCAGTGAAAGAAAAATTTGTCCGACCTGATCGGAACATCAGGATGCATTTGAAAAATTTTTTATTTTAAGGATTACATAACAATTATGGGTTACGTTGTTCACAGCGGAATAGGGATCAAAATTCCTTGGAGAATATGAATCCGATGCCTCGCGAGGTTTGAACGCACAGACTCTCTACTTCGCGCGTACGCCAGGCTTCGTAGGAAAATGGGATGATTTTCTCGAGCATTAATCTTTAGAAGGAAAGTGAGGGGAGGAATGAGATCTGATCTCTAAAGCCTTGGAGAGGTTCTTCATGCCAAGAACTAAGATCCCAAGGGACCCCACATCAAGAAGACAGAAGGCATCCAAAAAAACCAGTGCCTCTTCCTGGTTTTGTCGCACAAACTTGAAACCCTTACATGGTGGTTATTTTCTTTCTTATGTCGCACACAATTAAGACTACTAGTGTTAAGGTTCCCTTTTTAAATAAACGCCCATAGTTGATCATGTCTTGGAGTCCTAATTCATATCTGATTTGAATTTGATCTCTTTCTTTATCCAAATAAGAAACGCCATAAAGATTGGACGCCAACCATTTCTACCGCACACACATATTAGATATGGGGCGAAAAAAATAGCGCCTCACCTTTCTTTTGGTCAGCCACTTAGAGAGAGAGTCCCTGGTATGTGGGACTCTATGGATCTCATCCAGTTAGATCCAAATTTGGCTTAATTTGAACATAATTCAAATCGAATTCGAACCAAATTCGAAGAGTCTGTTAATCCTAATCTAATTTGGATACTGATCCAAGTATTACTTGAATTTTTAATCTAATTAAGCCTTAATTAAATCAGATCTAATCTAAAATTAATTAAAATATAAATTTAATCTCTCATAAATCTTTTAGATCATTAATCAGATCATCATCATCCTCAAAATTAAACCTAAACCTCATATCCAGTACTACCTAGACATAGTCAACTATTTAATCACGTATGACTTCTAACTTAATTTTTAATTAAGCTAATCTATTTGTTCAATCAAATCATGTATTTTCAAATTGAATCAATATATTTAGGTCAATTCTTTCCTAATTTGCCTGACTTTATGCGTTACTCCGTAGGTTCGAACATTAAGTCGATAGCATAGGAACTATTTTTTATACTAATCGAAGTTATGATCTAGCAATGGTTCGCGAGTTAGGTCGAATGTTTGCAAGGCAACACTCAAGAACTTAAGAATATGGTTACCATATAATTCATCCCTTTGACCCTGAATGCTCAGGACGATCTAGGGTTTAACTGTCAATTCTGAATTAGTCATCCACACTATATTTCAATTTTTTTCAAATCCTGTGACCCATCATATGAATTATCCCAGTCGAGGTGTTATTCAATTGAAATACAATGATGCATCAACTCCTGAAATACAGAGGGGTCAATCCCATCTTGATCCACACACTGACTACTATAAGTACTTGATTGTGCCTTGAAACGTTTCGTCACTGAATTAGAAATTTCGGTAGTTCGGTATCGAAATACAGTGAGTTGCTTGCAAGTCACCATGATGATCTCAGGTCGGAGGGACGCTTATGTCCATATTCTTCATGAGCAGCCCTTGACAGCAAAATGCTTTATGGGTGAGTCACTTGTTTAGTGACGATGTATTCCTACATCTCACCTGTATGCTTTATCAATGTCTTCACATTTTTGATTAAGAGGACAACCAACCTATATGATACACAATAACCTATACTGGATAAATGTCATCATCCTTTAATGACATATCATTTGATCGTGAATATATTTAAGAACTATTCGATAAATCCTTCTTTATTAATTATCATATTATTCTGAGGACTTCATCATAACATTAGAGTTCAATTAAGAAAGATATAATCTTATGATGAATATGTCAAATAATTTTTATTAATTTATAATTTATATATAAATTACAAAGAGCACAATCATCTAAATGATTGACTTTAGGGCACATTTCCTAACAACTCCCATTTGAACTGAAGCTAATCGATATAGTATCTAATACTCATCTTTTATTTAAGTTTGTTAAACTTTTTGATTTTGAAGGCTTTAGTAAATGGATCGGTCAAGTTCTTCTTTCCATCGATCTTTCAAAGATCAACGTCACTTCTATCCACGATCTCTCGTACAAGATGATAGCAATGCAGATTGTGTTTGGTTCTCTGATGGAATTACTATTCGTTAGCCTGAGCTACGCTCTAGTGCTGTCAATACATAAGGACTGGACCATGGATGGAGGGTGCCACTCCAAGCTCGCTAATAAAATTTTCATAACCAAACTTCTTCTTTAGCAGCATCGGATGCCGTAATGTACTCTACTTTGCATTGGCTACGGTATACTGCTTGAAACTTTTTAGTAGATAGCTCCTCCATTTAGGATGAACACATAATCCGATACACTTTTGCCATCATCATGATTTGACTGAAACTAGAATCAATATACCCTATAAGTTTCAAGTTAGTGTCTCCATAGATTAGCCATTGGTCCTTTTAGTATTTCTCAAATATTTAAGGATTGTCTCTACAATCTTCCAATGGTTCTCTTTCAGATCAGACTGGTACTTACTTACTATCCCTAGTGAGTGTATCACATCCGACCTCGTACATATCATGGCATATATGATAGATCCCACTATCGAAGCATATAGGATTCTTCTCATACGCTCTCTCTCTTGAAGAATTATCAGACAATTCTTCTTAGAAAGAGTAATTCCATAGTCTATTGGGAGATAGCTTTTTTTGAAATTCTTCATGCTGAATCATTTCAGCATGGTATCTATGTATGCGGATTGGAACAATCCAAGTAGCCTCTTAGATCTATCTCTATAGATCTTCATCCCTAGGATGTAGAATATTTCTCCCAAATCCTTCATAGAGAACTATAATGATAGCCGCAACTTTATACTTTATAAAGCAAGAATGTCATTTTCTGTCAACAGTATATCATCTACATATAGTACAAGGAATATGATTATAAAACCATTAGCCCACTTATATATGCAGGGTTTTCTCCATTCTTAACGAAGCCATATGTTCTGATCGTATCAAAATGCATGTTCTAACTCTGAAAGCATTGCTATAGGAGAAAATATCTCATCATAGTCAATGCCATAATGTTGACGATACCCCTTGACAATCAGACAGACTTTATAGGTCACCCCTTTTTCATCTGCGCCTCTTTTTTCTTTTGAAAATCTATTTACACCCTATAGATCTCACCCCTTCAGGTGGATCAACTAATGTCCATATATCTTTGATCTCCATGGACTCCATCTCGGATTTCATGGCATCTGACCACTTGTCAAAGTTGGATCTCTGTATGGCATTCATGTTGGTGATCGGATCCTCATCGTTCTCATCGAGTTCAATAGGATCACCATCTCAGATCAAGAAATCATAGTATCTGTCTGACTCATGCAGTACTTTACTGGATCTTCTTAAAGGTGCCTCAACAATGGGCTCTGGATTTGATCTAATCAAATCTGATTCTATATTTCTACTTGTCTGTGTCGGTTCTTTTACCTGTCGAACTTTCTCAAGTTCAATCTTAGTGGCATCAGTTCCTTCTATAAAAAATTTTGTTTCTAAAAAGAATGCCCTATTACTGACGAACACATTTTGTTCTTCAGCATGGTAGAAATAGTATGCCCTAGACTCGTTAGGGTACCTTACAATTAAGCAATTATTGGATCGAGGTCCAAGCTTATTGATCTGTAAATATTTTACATAAACTGAACAATCCCAAACCCTAAGATAAGAGGGTATCGGTCTATTCGCAGTCCATATCTCATATAGAGTTTTTGTGATCGATTTGTTTGGAACGTTGTTCAGAACATAGCATGCAGTCTCAAGGGCATAATCTCAAAAGAGATTGGTAGACTCGCAAACCCCATCATGGATCGAACCATGTCTAACGGAGTTCGATTCCTCCTTTCAGACACCTCATTATGTTGTGGTATCCTTGGAGTGATCTATTATGAGAGAATCCCATTCTCTCCTAGATATGTCAAAAATTCATTGGAAAGATATTCATCTCCTCGATCTAACCAAAGAGTTTTAATGCTCTTTTCAGTTTGTTTTTATACTTCACTATGGAATTATTTGAATATTTCAAATGATTTGAACTTGTGCTTCATAAGGTAGATGTACCCATATCTTGATAGGTCGTCAGTAAATGTAATGAAGTAGTAATATCCTTCTTCGGTGCTTATATTTATAGGTTCACATACATCACTATGTACTAGACCTAGAACATCACTGGCTCATTCACTCTTTCTAGTAAAGGATGATCTGGTCATCTTTTCAAGAAGACAGGACTCACAGGTTAGTAATGATTCATAATCATTGATGTTGAGGATTCTCTTTTTAGTAAACCTGTTTATCCTATTTTTATTTATATGATTGAGCCTACAATGCCAAAGGTAGGCATTTGTGACATTATCTATTTTTGGATATTTGTTCGATGTGTACATTATATTAATAGGTTGTGATGTCATGTTTTAATTATCCATGCATAATCGTGACACCATTCATAATGATATCATAAAAATTTTTTAATTGAAAAATTATAACCGTCTTTGGCTAGAAGACCTATGGAAATAATATTCATAAGAAAAGATGGACAATAATAATAATCATCTAAGATAATGATATTTGAATTAAGAATAAACTGAACTTTTTCTATAGCTAGAACTGGAATAGCTCTTCTATCTCTAACATTCAGAAATCATTCGCTTTTCTCAAATTTTCTACTAACCTGAAGTCCCTACAATGAATTGTAAATATGAATTGGACTTTCGGTATCCAATACCTAGGTAGTAGCATCACAGATAAAGAAATTATAAGGTGTTATCATATAATTACTTTATCCAACAATCCTTTACTGATTTCTCTTTCTAGATCCGTTCGGATCAACGAAAGCAGATATAGAGGATAATTCCTCTTTCAGTCTCCAGCTTCTTGCAAAAAAAGCATTCTGCCTTGGATTGATTAGTTTGATTGGACTTAAAAGCTCTAGCACGATATCACTGCACCATACTTATCTTTTCTCTCTCAAAGGATCGATGCCCAATTAAGGATAAATCCTTAAGTATGCCAAAAGACTTGTTCAATATTTGAAGCATTTCTTTCGACTGAGCATCATCGAATTTACAACTAAATTTATCACTCATAGCGGCTTTCATTATGCAATATACTGTTGTACAGTTATTGAGTCACTTTTGATAAGTATCTCTAACCGTCGCATCTACATTAGGAGCTGGTACTTCAAGTGCAGGATCCATAATCACATATAGGATCCTTTTGTACTCGAGAACTATTCTCGACTTTCAATACTAATTATCAAAATTTGATCCTATAAGCTTGACATTGTCCAACAGTGAGCATAGCGACAAATTACTAGCATTACTAAAAAAATAAAAATCTATTAGTATATAAATTATTTAATCCTAAAGACTTAGACTTTAGTCTAAAGGTCCTCCCATTATTTTATATGAATTGGTAGCCTCTACCTCTAATTCGAGAAATTATCTTAATTCTTTAGCGGGTACTAGAATCCACACAGACTGCACACAGGCCCGAAAATAGCTCGATCAATCCATATGTATCTATGGGTAGATTCTTAACTAATTGTTTCTCCAAACAATCTCTAGTAATAATTTTGCCCCAGGTGCATTTTCAGTAGGTGAAGGCCTCCACTGAAAGTCTCACTTAGATCCAACCATTAACATGAACTTACTTAGTGACTCTAACTAACGAATGACCAAGCTCGAGAAGAGCTCGGCTAATCCAACCATTCATTAGATAGTACATCTGAGTCATCATATAATAAATGATAATTCCAGTATCTAGATGAACATCAGGTTTATGGGTCTACAATGCTTATCTAGACTATTGGACCCATTATCATTTACTTTAATTGGAGGCTATGATCTAATTATCCCCATAACTAGCTCATTTTATGGACTTAATAATTTAAAAAATTTATTATTTGATTTGAGAACGTATTGATCAGCGAGTTTTAAATCCTTCCACTGACTTTACCAAGTCACGAAAAAGACTAGACAAGCTGGTCCATTGGACTGGTGAGTCTAAATCTTCCTACTAACTTCATCAAGTCATGAAGAGAACTAGAGACAAGTCAATCCAAGGGGATCAAAATCAGTCGAACTAATTTAATGATTTGAGAATGAGAGAAAAGATCGATCTGCAAGTCATATATCCTCCTACTGACTTCACCAAGTTATGAAAAGGACTATAGACTAGCTAGTCTAGAGACACCTAAATCAGACATACTGATTTACCTTAATGGCATGAGTTAGCTCGAATTGATTAGTGACCTAATCAAAATATAATCTGTCAAATTGGCTAGGTAAGTGATCGATGGGAGGGTCTGCCTCGGTTTGATTTAGACATCATTGAAATGATCAGGTAAGCGGACTGCCAATTAAAAATCACCGATCATATTGCTAAGCAATATTGCCAAACTTATTTTAGATACCAATTGATCAATTAATTTTGATTTGATCAACCAAAAGACTCGGGCTAAACCATTGAGCCATAATCTGGTCTATTTGGTATGGTCAAAATATAGACTTGATTAAGCTACAACTATTGAGGTTGATCTAGAAAAATTCTGACCTAATCTAATTCAACTTTTGATTAGATTTAATCAATTTCTTTAATTAGTCCATATTTATTTCTAACTCTAAATCTAATCCAGTTTGAAGACCAAATTCATGCTAACCCATTACCCATCGATTTATGAGATATCTTAAGATCTTCAATTCTCAAATCTAGATCACTTAATTCCAAATGAAGTATGTGAAATATGTATTTCAGTTTGTAGAACTATTCTACTAGAGTTTCAAGTGAAGCATATATCATATATCATACAATTTTTAGATTCTAAAATCTAATTTTCAGATCTATATTTGATAATTAAATATGCATTAATTTGATCTAAATTTTATACATACATCACATGTATCATAACAATATTCAGATCAATTCTAATTACATCATATGTAACATGTAATTCAGATCTTAAAACTAATTTTTATTTTTAAATTTATTTTATTAAAATTATAATTAATTATAAATTATTTTAAATCTAATCTAAACATATTCATGATTAAAATAATTTTAAAATTTTTTTAGCTATTCTTCTTCATGAGATTTGATCACAGTGGTATCCCTACTCGTCATAAGAGAACCCATCAAATAGGTAAAAAAGAAATTTAATCTCAATTTTCTTTTATGATCGGACGATTTGATGATCATCTCAATTCAAATACTGGGCTATTAAGATTAGAAATCTAATATCTAAAATTAATGGCATCTACATGTACATTGTCTAAGAACTACATGTGCGATATGCAGAAAAATTCAAGTGTGCACTTATAAACATGATCATATTATTAATATTTTGTAACTAATCTAATTAGATCAATGTATCATATTCATATTTCAGATCTAAAACTAAGTTTATACAGGTTATAAAATATTCAATTCAAATTTGAGATCATATAAAAAAATAATTCAAATACACACATGAATGTATGGAAATAAAATTTTGTTTAGATCTAATTTTATGTTATGCAAAATTTTGTTTAAAATCAGATATGAAAATCTATTAAAATAGATTTGACTCATATCTTGATTATGTCTAAAACCAACCCAAAATACTCCATAAAAAATTCTGTTAAAATTGATTTAAAATAGATATGTAATCATATTGTTAATTTAATAAAAATCTACATCAAGAAAATTTTGTTATAATAGATTTATAACAATCTTCAATCAACCACTAATTTAATTCTTAAAATCTTGATCAAAACTAGATTATAAATTTTATATTAATAGGTCTAAATTAGATTTATTATCTACTATAAAAATATAATAATATATCTCATATAAAAATATAAAAAAATTAATCTATGCATCTATATATCAGTCTAGCTCTGATATCAGTTGAAGAAAAAATTCATCCAATCTGATCGGATCGTCAAGGTGCATCTAAAAAAGTTTCTATTCTAAGGATTACATAATAATTATGGTTACCTTATTCACAGTGAAATAGAGATCAAAATCTCTTAGAGAACTCAAATGCGATACCTCATGAGGTCTGAACGTACAGACCCTCTACTTCATGTGCACGTCAGGCTCCGTAGGGAAGCAGAATGATTTTCTTGGGCATTAATCTATAGAAGGAAAGCAAGGGGAGGAACGAGATCTAATCTCTAAAGCCTTGGAGGGGTTCTTCACGCCAAGAACCAAGACCCCAAGGGACCCCACATCAAGAAGAAAGAAGATGTCCAAGAAAATTAGCACCCCTTCCTAGTTTTGTTGCACAAACTTGAAATCCTTACACGGTGGTTATTTTCTTTCTTATGTCGCACACAATTAAGACCATCGGTGTTAAGGTTCCCTTCTTAAATAGATGCCCATACCTGATCATGTCCTGGAGTCCTAATTTAAATCTAATTTGAATTTGATCTCTTTCCTTATCCAAATAAGAAATGCCATAAGGATTGGATGCCAACCTTTTCTACCATGCGCACATATCAGATATGGGTTAGAAAAAATAGCGCCCATATTTCTTTTGATTGGCCACTTAGCGAGAGAGTCCCTAGTATGTGGGACTCTATGATCTCATCTAGTTAAGTCCAAATTTGGCTCAATTCGAACCTGATTCGAACTAAATTCGAACCAAACTCGAAGAGCCTGTCAATCAATCCTAATCTAATTAGGATTCTGGTTCAAGTCTAATTTAGATTTTTAATTCAATTAAGTTTTAATTAAATCAAATCTAATCTAAAATTAATTAAAATATAAATTTACTCTCATAAATCTCTTAGATCATTGATCAAATCATCATCATCCTCATAATTAAATCTAAACCTCATATCCAGTGCTAGCTAGATATAGTCAACTGTTTAATCCCGTATGATCTCTAACTTAATTCTTAATTAAGCTAATCTATTTGTTTAATCAAGTCAAATTCTTTCAAATTGAACTAATAGATTTAGATCAATTCTTTTCTACTTTGTCTGACTTTGTGCGTGACTCCATAGGTTCGAACACTAAGTTGGTAGTACAAGAACTACTTTCTATACTAATCGAAGTTGCCATCTAGCAATGGTTTCTGATGTCTAGATAGATCGAATATTTGCAAGGCAACACTTAAGAACCTAGGAATATGGTTACCGTATAATTCATCCTTTTGACCCTGGATGCTCAAGAGGACCTAGGGTTTAACTATCAACTCTGGATTAGTCATCCATATTGTATTTTAATTTTTTTTAAATCCTGTGACCCGTCACATATATTATCCCAATTAAGGTCTTACTCAATTAAAATATAGTGATACATCAACTCTTAAAATATGGAGAGGTTAATCTCATCTTGATCCATACGCTGACTACCACAAGTTACTTAATTATGCCCAAAAATCTTCCATTACCGAATTAGAAATTCAAGTAGTCCGATACCAAAGTACAGTGAGTTGCTTGTAAATCATCATTGGGTTGGGTTATTACATTCTTCCCCCCTATAAAAAAATTTCATCCTCAAAATTTTCTACCAAAGTTTTTCGAACTTTAGGGTTTCATGATCGTGATCATTTCCAAGTTTCAATATATTCTTCTTGTTGATTTGTTTCCATTATTAGATCTTTATCATAAGAATAAGGTTCAATACCTCATGGCTTGATTTTTATTGTAAATGATCTAAATCGAATCCATCTCTTGTAAATGAAACATAATCGATATCTTAATTCTAAATAAAAATATCAAGTTTCTCTATCAAAACATCAACTACCCTTAATTAATTGATCCATCAAAAGATTATATTGTAAATGACTCTAATCTATGTCTTATAGAACAATCTTCAATATCAGTAGATAACCACAAACTTTTTTCCAATCAAGTACAGGAATAACATTGATTGGAGGAGTACAAGCTTTAGGTTCAGGAGAAAATAGGTCTACACTAAAATATTTTATATTCAAGATTGAGAATCGATGGCCCACTAACTTTAGATTCATATGCTAAAACTTAACTCAGCACAAGATAAGAGAATATACTAACATGAATCATACAGTGATATCTAAATCGGTTGAGAATTGAAAATATGTTTTCTCATTCGTGCTTTCAAAAGTTAAAAATTCACCATTCTAGTCTTATCCTCAAATATTTTGATATTTTAATTTTTAGTATAATTTCATCATTAAATTGTCTCATAAGGGAAAGGGTCATGCCACAAATGTTAATCAAAATCAAAACTATTATTTTTGACAATCAAAATCAATCTCTTAATTCCAAATAAGAATATCAGATTTCTTGCCAAAAATATCAACTACTCATGATTTAATCGATCTATCACAAGATCATGCACAAACTTTATTATATTCTCGTTAAATGAATGTTCGAGGATACAAATCAACAATCAAAATCTAAGATCGATAAATAATCTCAAATTCTTTCTGATAGATAAAGAAGTTTATACTTCAGATCTAAGAGAAAAGAAATGTATTGCTAAATATTCCAATCCAAGCTCAAGAATCGATGATCTACTCATCTTGACTTAGGATGCTAAAATTTTTTTTAGCATGATAGATAGGAGAACTACTTACGAGAATCACATAACGATATCCAAAATAATCTAGAATAAAAAATATTATCCTTCCACTATCAATGAATTTTCTCTACAGGAATATCAAATCATATCACCTATTATAATTTTTTCTTTGACTTAAAGAATCAATTTTATTGACTAGCTCAAAAATAATCTAAATCACTATGCTTCCACTGTGTACTCTAATTTAAACTATTAAAATTTATTAAATTATAATATCTTTTAAACAAATATTACTTTATATTGAAAAGATCCAAAATTTAATTGCTAAGTAGGTCAAAAGAAAATGTGCCCAATATGCATCGAGTACATCTATCTAAATCAGTCTTTAAGTTAATTGACATTCAAAACTATCATATAAGTTTACTATAATTCAATATGGATCAAATTTTAATTCTCATTACAATTCAATTAGAAAATTTCAGATCAAAATCCTATGAGCAAAATTAATAAGAAAAATCTTCTGATGCTCCATCAAGTTAAAATTTAAATTAAAATATATAAATAAAATCAACTCAATCATCTTTTCTAGAGTTTCTTTTGTTGAAATCTTTATCATCTATCAAAATCCTTCTATAACAATCATGCAAGTCCCTTAAAATCAAATCTCCACATAATTTTAGATTCTATCAAGGATCTGAACAACAAGGACAAAAGAACTCCAGATCAGTTCATAAACCTAAAATTTTAAATTATAACTTCACATGTGTCCCAAATTCTCGAATAGATATAAACAAAATATTTATCTTGATCTAAAGGTAGCAATTAAGGATTTCACTAGTAACCTCAACCACAATGGTAGAAAATTTTTCAATCAACTTAGATACGTAATTTTTAAATTGAAGTTTCATATATATGTATTCTAGGATCTTAAAATAAAATTATTTTCTTCTATCAAAAACATGATTATTTGTAATATTCCCAAAATATACATTACTCCTAATATGCCAGTTTATACATGATCCATGTACCAAATTCAACTTCGAAAAATATACTAATCAGATATCATAAAAGATTTTTCTTTTTTTAGGCCAAATCATAAGCAACTTTTCAAGATTGAATATCTTGCCACTAAGTAATTAACTTCAAAGTTAGGAGTAATATCATAGTATTATTTTCATATCAAATTTGAGCTTGCAATTCATTTAAATAACTAATCATCAAATTAATAATCATGATGCACAATAAAATTTTATAATCAATCCTCTTGCATTACTTTAGATCAAATCTAACCAATCATAACATCATCCGTAGATTGCCCATATAAAATCTTATTAATCTTGATTTCTTAGTGATCTTTTTATACATAATCTCAAGGTTCAGTCAATAACCATGATGACAACTTACACTATAATCATCATAGATCTATACCCGATGTCCATAATGTCTGCTCATATCCACTCATATGTGGGGTCTTGTATATCATAGTTTATCCAAATATGCTCGGATATCATATTAATTATCACACTTCTGATTCGAGATCATGAGCTAGGAGTTATGACAACTACCAGATACTTATAGAAAATTTTTTTCATAAGCACGCAAGGCATTTTATCTTGATATCATAAACAGACAGTGGAATAAAATTAAATAATTAATGTTCAAATCTTAATTCAAATAATGAAATCAAAACTCAATATCAACATGAAAGAAATAAATGTTTGACAAAATAAACATTAAACAAGATCTTTCATCAACTTTAATAAATCTTAAAATAAATAAAGTAGGCTAACTTCATCTCTAATTGCACTCCCAATAGAAACCCTACATCAAGCTAATTTTTTGAATCTATAAAAAAGAAATAGAAAACTTGTGATGAGCTAAATAGCTCAGTAAACAATGTATATATTTAACTAAATAAGTCAAACAATAATGTTATATATATCAATTTATTGAAATAACACATTAAATATGTCAATTCATAAATTCAAATCTTGGTGTATTATACTATCAAATATTTATATATAGAATTTTCAGTTCATCATAAAAATAACTTATACTTATAATCTGAATTTCATCAAATTCTCAAGTTCTTCTTATCAACCATGAGTTATGACTATATTTTTCTTGTGCAAAGATCATAACACCGCATATCTGAAGGAACCAGATCTAGGGTTTCAGGGTTAGATCTTGAAAAAGAGGGTTAGATCTTGAAATTTTTTCAAGATCATACAGCGGAAGACTAAAATAAATCAAAATTTATTTTCTAAGATCAGAAAATCCCTAGATCTAAGATCCTATTACATGATTATTACATAGCATTAAATCAAAAATTAATATATATATAAATATAGTATGAACTACATGTTGATCATATCAACATGTTTCTATACTAGCTACATCTAATGTATGTATTAAATAATAGATCAGATCTATTACCTTGCAAGTTAGACGCTCTAACCTCGCTGATCCGGGCTTAAGGATGATGTTGCAAGCCGCACACACGTCCGGCCTCTAGGAGTCATCCACACGAGCCCACGAATCTCGATCAGAAGTCCTGCTTCAGGAAATCAGCACAGTATGCTAGTACTGCGCTGATCCTTCTTTGATGGTTGATCAGGTGCCTCCTTCTTCTTGATTTGGACTCTTCCAAAGATGGAAAGTAAAAGGAGGAGTTTCAGATCTGAGACGCTCTCAGGAAACTCAAGATGGAAGGAGGAAAGATATGAAAATAAAAACCCTAGAAGAAGACCCTCTTCTTCTTCACGTTTTTCTCTCTAAATGCCCTAACTTGCGTATTTTATATCTCCACGACCCAAAGGTATTTCTCTCTGATTTTTGGATGGCAGAAAGGCCTCTCAAGAAACTATCTCCCCTTAAAATTTCATAAAGAAACTCATCTTATATAGAGAGATATGATAGAGTCCTTGTCTAGGTCAAACACCTAGTCAAGGCTTATCCAAACATGGCAAGTAAAGGGACGCCCAACTCTTGAGCACCTCCTTCATATTTTCGTGGATGGATCAACAGAAAAGGGTGCACAATGTAAACCCTAAAAGCCACGAAAATTCCAAAAAAAAATTTGGATAAATTCGGTGCAAAATTGAAAGAGTTTTGGATTTCTAAAACTCTATCTCATAGAATTCGAAATCCAAACTTATTCCTTTTAGATTTGATCCAAATTACCTTCCATGTAAGAAAGAAGAGAGGAGACCTTTTGTGAACGTGGGAGAGATCTGGGAGAGGGCTTTTGTCGCACAAAATAAGTGGAGATTGGCGTTGAATAAGAGAGAGGGCGTGGAGAAGGTTTATGTGGTGCAAGGTGGAATCCTAGTCCTACTAGGATTCTGTCTCATAACTTGTTTTAATTTGGTTTCCCAAACCAAATCAAATCAAAATTAGATCAACCCAATTAAAATAGATCTTAACCCAATTAAGAACCTAATTTAATCAGATTAAATTAGATTTAAATCTGATTTAATTTTCTAATCAAATTAGAAATTAGATTGACCCAAGTCCTAGTTGAACTAGGACTAGTCTTTCCTTGCACTTGGCTTATCCAATAAACCAATTGGACTTGATCCAATCAAGCCCAAACTAAATCTAATTAAATCATATTTAATTAGACTTAATCTCAGCCCATTGGCTTAATCAAATTAAGCCAATTAGCAATCAAATTGCTAATCGATCCTCCTGCAACACTTGCACTGGGTTAAATGTCAATCGTATTGATTATTTAACCCTATAATGATTCTTAATCGTTGATCAACCATCCGATCGGATCATGAACTCTAATGTGTGTGACCTCATAGGTCCGAACCTAAGCCGGTAGCATAGAAACAAATTCCTATACCAATCAAAGTGACCATCTAGCAATGATACCCGACGATCGGATAGGTCGAATGTGTAGAACAACATCCTTAGAACCCATGCGGATATAGTTTTCATATAATTCATCCCCTTGACCAAAATGATCATAGGACACCCCAGAGCTCAACTGTCAACTCTGATCAGGTTGTCCACATTGTATTTCAAAATATCAAATCCATCTGATGGATTACCCTGGCCAAGGTTTTGCTAAATTGAAATACAGCGACTCATTCTTCTCCAACTCTTGGAGTGGTCAATCCCATCTCGATCACACTCTGACTTCGCAAGTACTTGACTGTGCCCAGAAGCCTTCCGTCCCTGAATTAAAAATTCAGTTAGTCCAGTACCAAAGCACAGTGAGTTGCTTGCAAGTCACTGAGGCGATCTCAAGTCTAAGGGACACTTATACCTATATCCCATCAGAGACATTCTCGACAGCAGAATGCTCTGGAGTTGGTCACGTTCAATGACGATGTACCCTTACATCTCACCTGTATGCCATACCAGTGTCTCCACACTCCTTGGTTAAGAGGACAACCAACCCATATGGCCTACAGCGACCTATGCTCGATAGAAGCTGTCGTCCTTATTAACAGCCTATCATTTGGTCGTGAACAGTTTTAAGGACTAATCGATAAATCCTCTCTTTATCGAACTTAAATAGTCCTAAGGACTTCATCATAACAACGGAGTTCATTAGAAGATGAAAGCTTATGATGAAAATGCCAAATATATTTTATTTATTAACAAATCAATTACAATACTTGGTTGCTCAACCGTCAACAGCTTGACGATTGGCTTTTTGGGACACATTTCCCAACAACATATCATCTTACGGTGAGCAAAATCCTTTAGAACCGCTAGTCTCACTAGTGACATAGACCTTCAGAATAAATCAATTACCAACATATTAGCCTCTATTGGTGGATCATTTGCATAGTCAGATTGATAATTCATATCATCATTCAGTTTCATATCTTGTTTCGATAATAATAGAAATAAATGATAATCGAATCAATCAAACATATCATTCATTGTAATCATACATCATCATAGTTATTTCAAAAAAAAAATCTTTGATATGTTTCATGATATTCAATTCATGAATTAATACAATTCAAAATTCATCTATTATTACTTTAGAAATTGTCAGATAAATTTAGTAAAGATAAAATACTACTTACCTCATACGTATTCCAGCAAATCCGCATACTTCTAAAAATATTCTTTTTAAGATCTTCGATTCATAGATCATATCGTGGTATCCCATTATCAAACAACCACAACCCTATACAGGATCAAGTCTAATGTTGACCCTATGATTGATTTTGATGATAATAAAATATTAAATAATTATGATACTAATCATGTATTTCAAGGTTGGATGTTGAATTTTCTAGATATTCATAATGAAGAATTTATCTTAAAGACAAATCTTCTTAAGATGCCAAGCCAAAGTACTTAAAAGAACAAGTTCTCACAAGTTTAAATGGCTCATTATGAAGATAAATGAAATTAGAAGAAGCAAATATAATTTAAAAGAGATTGGGATCAAAAAATTCAAGTTTGGAAGGATAAAATATGAAGAAAAATAAAGTTGAAAGGTTTGGAGCTGACTTCAGAAGGTTTTGAATCGACTTTGACATATTGGAAGAAGACCAACACAGGTCTGAGTCGACTCAATTTCAATCCAAATCGACTTTCTCAGAGAAGACAAAAAATTATATTTTTAAGATCCCTGTTTGGGCCAACTCAATTTTAAACCGAGCCGACTCACCTGCAAACCAAGCCGACTCCCCTGTAAATGGAGCCGACTCTATTCATGGAGATAGCAATAATGTCTAGTTTTCTATACTTTTTTAATGACTATTTTTTAGATCTAACGGCCATTCCAAGGATTTTAATATTCAAAACTCACTCTTCAGCTTCTTTTGGGCCTATTAAAAGCTAGAGAATTATTTAAAAAGAGTAATGATAAAAAAGAAAAACTTTTGATTTGAGTGAGAAATATTGAATACCATTGAAAAGAGAAGAAATGAGAGAAATGGTGCATAGATTTAAGAGCTTTTAAAGAGTAATCTTCTTCAACATTTTTTACATCCTCACAAGCATCAAAAAAGAAAAAGCAATAATCAAAAGAGCAACTCTTCATCGATTTTTTTCTTGCCTAAAAGAGTTTATTTTCTTTTTTTGTATTAAAATTTTTATTTATTGTATTTTATTTTCTTTATAAGTTTTTTTGAAGAAAAAAACTTGGGATAAGGGCTAGTCCAAGTCTGAATTGGACTTTGTAGTTTTTGATTGGTGAGTTCGTAAAACAAATCAGGTTGATTGTGAATCTAAAAAATAATCGATGTAAGATTTTGGTTGGTGATCTTGAAAAATTAATTAGATTTATTTGTCAGCTTGAGTAAAATAAATACACTGTAATTGAAAAAATAAAAGTAAAATTCTCAAAAAATTCTTGAGGGGTGGATGTAGTTATGGGATTGCACTGAACTACTGTAAATTATTTTGTATTTGTGTGGTGCCTTATCTTGTTTACTTTCATATACTTTACATTTTTGCTTTTCTTATTTACTTTACATTATTTTAATATTTGTATCGCATCTCTCAAATCTTAATTCTGCTGCTACTTATTACATACATCTTACAATCACTTGAGTTAGCCTAAATTGAAGCACATACTTATCTAAATTTCATATTTAGTTAAAATTTTTAAAGAACCTAAATCACCCTCCTCTTGGATTGCTATCTTTCTGGATAAAAATTGATATTAAAGTGGATGCTCTGTTATTTGTTATTGATCTAACAGTTTAGAGCCAAAGATCATAGCAACCCAAATAAAATTCTTATTTAATGAGGGATATCCTATAAATCATCCTCCACCATTTAATGGATCAAATTATACTTATTAGAAAGTTAAAATGAAAATCTTCATACAAGCACGTGATTATAATTTATGGAAGATTACAGTCAATGGCCCACATACATCCAATATGTTGATTTATGATAAAGAAATGATTAAACTAAATGCTAAGACCATGAATATACTTTATTGTTCATTGGATTTAAATGAATTTAACTTGATTTTCACTTGCATTTCAGCCAAATAAATTTGTGATAAATTAGAAGCAATCTATGAAGGAGCAAATCAAGAAGAAAAATTATGCTCCAAAGATGATGAAGATGCACCACCCAACTTATGCCCCATCGGTCATGCGGATAAAAAGAAGAAGAAGAAAAGAAAATAAAGAAAAAAGAAAATATTGATTAAGGGGAGCAAGACAAAGAAAAAAAAATCGAGAAAGAAGAAGAATGTATTTCAAATCTTTGCCTCATGGCTAATGACAATGAGGTAATTTTTGAAAACTCTTTCGAGTTCACTTTTGATGAATTATTTGAAGCCTTCAATGTTTTAATGGATGAATTTAAAAATTAAGGCTAAAAAATAAAGAACTTTAAAAGTCTAATTTGTTTTGAGGAAAAGAATAAGATTTTAATGGAAAAAGAAGATCTTTTGAAAGAAATGAAAATGTTAAAAGAAGAAAAAGAAATTCTTTTGAAATCTAAAAAATTTCTTATGGAAGAAAATGCTAAGCTTAGAAAAGAGGTCGAAACATTGAAGTCTATACTCGAAAGTTTATCATTGGTTCATAAAAACTTCAATTAGTATTAAATAATCAAAAGATTATTTTTGATAAAGTTGGAATTTATTACAATTCGTTAAGAAAATAGAAATTTGTTAAGAATATGTTTAGCAAAGCTTCACATGCAAATAACTCTACAGTTTGCTTGAAATGCAACAAAATTGACTATAAAATTTAAAATATAATATTAAAAGATTTAGTGATACTTTAATTAAATAGATTTAGATTTCAAAAAGAACCATATGCATTAACTCCATTAGATCTAAGATGGCTTGGGTCCCAAAAATTAAGAAGTGATTTTACAGGTATGAAAAAAGTAAATTCTTGAAGAATGGATGCTTTAGATTTAAAAGGATAGGTGATGTTTGATAAAATCTAAACTTACTTTGACATGATCCATCATTATTTGCTGAATTTATTTTTTTTGAATGATTGATTTTAATACTTTATATGCATGCATGAAATTAGAATGCATATTGTGATAATTTTCATTCCTTTAATTTGAATATTTTTATCCTCTCTTAAGTCTATGCATCATTTTAATTGTTATAAGCATAAGTTTTATTTTAAATTCGGCATGCTCTCAAACCCCTCATATCATATTATTATTTGAAAATTTTAAATTAAAATAAATTTGATTACATATGAAAATATTTAGATGCAAAACTCTCAAATTTATTTTTGACATTCTCATAAGATATGCAACTATTAAAATATTTCAAAAAAAATACTTGATTTGAAAAACATTAAGATAAGTCATCAAATCATAAAACATCACATGCCTGATGATTAATTTGTATTGCATCTTAGTCCAACCCTTAAGGCTTTGAAAAATTCCTAGTTGAACTTCTCTCATAGAGTCATTATCTAGATTTCTCTTTGATGTGATTTCATTAATTTTAAATCCAAATTGATTAATTCTCAATCCGCCAAATTGGTTTGAATATTATTCTTAATCCTCAATTTAATCACCTATTTATTTCTTTTCATTATTGATCAATTTTCTTGATTTGAAACTTCCTAAACTATTTTCTGTATCAAGTAGTTGACTCTTGAAATCAAGGAGTCAGACTTGTGGCTTCTTGAAGAAAATAGTTCTATAAGGAATCGACTAATATTCATTATTTTCTTAATAGTTTTGAAACTCCTTGATCTGGGATAGGTTTCTTAATTAGAAATGTCCCAAGATTTTATCATTTTATTTTTAATTTTTTTGAGCCATAATTTTTTTTCAAACCCCTCTCCCACCAAATTTGAAATTTCTCTCTCTATTTCTATCTAATTCTTATAGTTCTTGTTCTCCAATGGCACCTCAGAAGCAATTCACCCAAGGAAGATAAAGTTTTATATAGAAATTTAAAAATCTAAGGCTTCTCCAAGTGGCTCTCTCATGCAAGAACGAAAGCCCAATTTGAGTTTCTGAAGCAAACTGAATTTGTAATTAGACAAAAAGTTAAGAGATTGGGCTGAAAATTTCTGTGTTCTTTAGATCACTTGAACTATCCAAACTTAGTTCGAGAATCTTATGAAAATATAAAGTTTGGGGTTGAAAACTTAGAATCAGAAGATTAAAGTATCCATATTGCATTAGTTAATATTGAGGATATTGAGGATACCAATGCCAGTACTCATGCTACAACAGATAATGATAATGAGACTCCTACAGCAGAATCATTATGGTAGATATCAGAACTGAGGAGCCAATAGAGTAGTACGAGAGACCACTTTTCCTTCATTGATCAGTCATCTAGAGTGTTCAAATTGTCTACTTGATAAACTGAATGAGGATTCATTTTTGTTAAGAGAGTTTCTACCAGGATTGCTTCTTCTATTTGTGCAGAGATTCGAAGGTACCCATCAAAGGCACAGTAGATGAGGAGAGAGCTGATGGACGCTCTAGTTTGATCAGAGAGGAGTTCATCAGGCTAATTCAGACTTTCACTGCAATAAGAGATATTTGGAGACAATCATCTAGAGATATCAGACCACTCTCTCCTTCTATCTAGTCTAGACGTACATTTTAGCATGATCCTAACCTACTATGGATTCTAGGATTTATTTCTTAGATCTTTAATAATTCTAGCAATCTATTTCTATCATCTATATAAGAATTAACACTCATACATTTTGTATATCTTCATATTTTCATCATATTCTGTATTTATATTACAGCTAATCAATGAAAATTTGATTTTTTATAGAAATTCAACACATTTGATGTTTATACTTGTTTGATTGAATATGTGTTTGATGTGTAATACAAAGGGAGAGAAATGATTGCTTACTTAAATTAAATGATTGTGCTTATTTGCTTAATTGAATATTTATTTTATTTATGAAACTAAGGGAGAGAAAATTATATTCTTGTAAAGCTAATTTTTAAAATAAAAATATATGTTTTGAAAGAAAAAGAGAAGAATTAAGAAAATAAAATTTTCTAGCATTTATTATGTAAAAAAAGAGAGAATTATTTGAATATTATAAGAGAGTTCATTTTTGAACTCGAAAAAGGAGA
>NC_026001.2:45709449-45745176 GCF_000442705.2 Elaeis guineensis | reverse complement strand
ACCACACTCCTTGGTTAAGAAGACAACCAACCCATATAGCACCCAACAATTTTTACTCGATAAACACATCATTCCGTAATGACGTATCATTTGATCGCAAATTTGTTTAAGAATTATATGATAAATCATTTCTTTATCATACACTAGCATAATTTTAGGGACTTCATCATAGTACAAGAGTTCAAAAAAGATGTCACTTTGTGATGAAAAAATATCAGAATAACTATTATTCAATGATCAATAATTCATATATAAGGATGAACTCAATCGTCACATGATTGATTTTAGGACACAGTTCCCAACATCATCATATTTGATTTATCAATTAATATAATTCAAAATTCATCAATTATTACTTTATAAATTGTCAAATAAATTTGATAAAGGTAAAATACTACTTACCTCGTATGCATTCTAACAAATCTGCATAATTCTAAAAATATTCTTGCCAAAATCTTCGATTTGTAGATCACATCATGGCAGTGAAAGAAAAATTTGTCCGACCTGATCGGAACATCAGGATGCATTTGAAAAATTTTTTATTTTAAGGATTACATAACAATTATGGGTTACGTTGTTCACAGCGGAATAGGGATCAAAATCCCTTGGAGAATATGAATCCGATGCCTCGTGAGGTTTGAACGCACAGACTCTCTACTTCGCGCGTACGCCAGGCTTCGTAGGAAAATGGGATGATTTTCTCGAGCATTAATCTTTAGAAGGAAAGTGAGGGGAGGAATGAGATCTGATCTCTAAAGCCTTGGAGAGGTTCTTCATGCCAAGAACCAAGATCCCAAGGGACCCCACATCAAGAAGACAGAAGGCATCCAAAAAAACCAGTGCCTCTTCCTGGTTTTGTCGCACCAAACTTGAAACCCTTACATGGTGGTTATTTTCTTTCTTATGTCGCACACAATTAAGACTACTAGTGTTAAGGTTCCCTTTTTAAATAAACGCCCATAGTTGATCATGTCTTGGAGTCCTAATTCATATCTGATTTGAATTTGATCTCTTTCTTTATCCAAATAAGAAACGCCATAAAGATTGGACGCCAACCATTTCTACCGCACACACATATTAGATATGGGGCGAAAAAAATAGCGCCTCACCTTTCTTTTGGTCAGCCACTTAGAGAGAGAGTCCCTGGTATGTGGGACTCTATGGATCTCATCCAGTTAGATCCAAATTTGGCTTAATTTGAACATAATTCAAATCGAATTCGAACCAAATTCGAAGAGTCTGTTAATCCTAATCTAATTTGGATACTGATCCAAGTATTACTTGAATTTTTAGTCTAATTAAGCCTTAATTAAATCAGATCTAATCTAAAATTAATTAAAATATAAATTTAATCTCTCATAAATCTTTTAGATCATTAATCAGATCATCATCATCCTCAAAATTAAACCTAAACCTCATATCCAGTACTACCTAGACATAGTCAACTATTTAATCACGTATGACTTCTAACTTAATTTTTAATTAAGCTAATCTATTTGTTCAATCAAATCATGTATTTTCAAATTGAATCAATAGATTTAGGTCAATTCTTTCCTAATTTGCCTGACTTTATGCGTTACTCCGTAGGTTCGAACATTAAGTCGATAGCATAGGAACTATTTTTTATACTAATCGAAGTTATGATCTAGCAATGGTTCGCGAGTTTGGATAGGTCGAATGTTTGCAAGGCAACACTCAAGAACTTAAGAATATGGTTATCATATAATTCATCCCTTTGACCCTGAATGCTCAGGACGATCTAGGGTTTAACTGTCAATTCTGAATTAGTCATCCACACTATATTTCAAATTTTTTCAAATCCTGTGACCCATCATATGAATTATCCCAGTCGAGGTGTTATTCAATTGAAATACAATGATGCATCAACTCCTGAAATACAGAGTGTTGCTCCTAGATTGATTTTGATGATTACAAAGCAGATTGAAGGGATACAAATGATTTTAAAATGAAAAAGTCCTTATGCTCTTCAAGGATAAAATTGTAATTTCACTAAAATCCTAATTTGATAGTATCATTTGGTAGAACAAATGATTTGAAATCTATTGGTGAAAATTTCATTGTGTTTGGACGTATATTTTTGAAGTTATGAAGGTTTGAAGTGCATGAGTTGACTCATGAGTCAACTCATGGCACTGTGAGCTGCTTGGCACGCAAAAATTCTCCTTGGCACGCTAGTTTTCTGGCTTGGCACGACCTGTGAGTCGACTCATGAGTCGACCCACAAGGCATGAGTCGACTCATGAGTCGACCCCTGCTAATTTGAGCCAAAAAATTCCAGAAAAGCATTCTCTGATTTTTGCAACAGAGGTCGACTCATGAGTCGACCCCTGAAGCATGAGTCGACTCATGAGTCGACCCCTGCGACGGGAAATGTCAGCAACGGCTATTTTTTGCCCGTTTTAATTGCCATTTATGCTTCCTAAAAATCCTCTAACGGCTCTTTATCTGCCTAAATTGTTTTCTCTTGCTTCTAATGCTACAAAATGCTTTAAATGATGAAAGAAATTGCAGATTAAATAGCGGATCAAACGTGAAATAAAAAGAGAAGAAGAAGAGAAAAAGAGGAAAAAGAGAAGAACAGAAGAGAGGATCCGAAATTTGCAAGAAAAAGCCTGAGATCAACGAAAAATCCAAAGAGAAAAAGAGTGAGGATCCACAATATACCAGAGAGATTGTGAAAGAGAAAAGCAAGATCTTTCAAGGAAAGAATTCTTCATGCCTATTGTTTCAACCTTGATCTAGAGATTGTTCAAAGCTTTCAAGAGATCTTCAATCAACAATCAACCTCTTCTCAAGCATTCAAGCGTTCATCCACTTTGAGAAAATCTGAAAAAGGGGTTCTTCATTTGAGTAAAGCTTTTATTGTTATATTTGCTCATTTAAAGGAGCTGTTATTGTATTTATTTGTGCTCTAAATTCTCTTACTCCTTGTGAGTTTTTGTTCTTGTTTTTGGAGGATTTCCAAAACAAGAAAAGGTTGATCCGAACCTGAAATCGGAGTGTTTTGGATTTACTTGTACCCGAGAAACAAGTGATCTAGCTTGGGATAGCTAGTGTCGGAGTTTCCGACATCTTGTATTCTAGCTTGGGATAGCTAGTGTCGGAGTTTCTGACGTTTTGTATTCGGGTTGAATACAAAGGATAGTGGATTAAAATTCCCAAGTGGGATCTTGGGGAGTGGATGTAGGTGCAAGGTTAGCACCGAACCACTATAAATCCTTGTGTTTGTGGTGTGCTTTATCGCTTTATCTTATTTCTTTATTATATCCTTGCTATACTGCTTTAGGTAATTAATATTGATTTAAAGCCATTGTTTTGTTCTTCATAAGTTATCTGTTGGGCTTAAAATTTTTAGAAACCCAATTCACCCCCCCTCTTGGGTTGCATAGCTGGGCAACAAGTGGTATCAGAGCTAGTGCTCTAGCCCTTCTTTGATCTAACAATCAAAGAGCCAAAGATCTATGGCAACCCATGTTGGAACTTCTCTAGCCGAGGGGCAATCAACAAACCGACCTCCACTTTTCAATGGGTCTAATTACACCTATTGGAAAGCTCGGATGAAGATTTTCATACAAGCACTCGACTATGATATGTGGAGTATCATAGTGAATGGTCCTCACACACCCACCAAGATTATAGATGGTGAGGAGTCAACCAAACCCGAGAAAGAATGGGATGAGGTTGACAAGAAATTGGCACAATTAAATGCCAAAGCCATGAATGTTCTTTATTGTGCACTAGATGCTAGTGAATTTAATCGCATTTCTACTTATGCATCTGCTAAAGAAATATGGAATAGGTTAGAAGTCACTCATGAGGGAACAAATCAAGTAAAAGAGTCTAAAATAAACATGCTTATACATAAATATGAATTGTTCAAAATAGAGCATGATGAGTCCATAACTGCTATGTTTACTCGTTTTACTGATATAATCAATGGTTTAAAGAGTTTTGGCAAATCTTATACTAACAGTGAACTTGTAAGGAAGATTCTCAGGTCACTGCCAAGAACTTGGGAAGCCAAGGTAACTGCCATCCAAGAAGCAAAGAACTTGAACACTCTACCTCTAGAAGAGCTTCTTGGATCCTTGATGACTCATGAACTTAGCATGAAGCAACATCAAGAGGATGAAGTCAAAAAGAAAAGAATCATTGCCCTCAAATCCACAACTTCGCCTGATTATGAAACGGATGACTCTGAAGATGAAGATCAAGATGAAGAGATGGCTCTCATCACCCGAAAATTTAAGAAGTTTCTAAGAAAAAGAAACAGAGGATGAGAAAGAAATTCACAAAAGGGGATCAAAGCAAAGAAAAGGAGAAAGATCAAACCCCTATATGCTACGAGTGCAAGAAACCAGGATATTTCAGATCCGAATGTCCACAATTGAAGAAAGGTCCAAAGAAATTCAAAAAGAAGGCAATGATGGCAACCTGGAGTGCGAGTGATGACTCAAGCTCCGATGAGGAAACCTCAACAGAACAAGCCAATCTGTGCCTGATGGCACATAAAAATGAGGTAACTTCTGAATCCAATAGTGAATTTACTTTTGAAGAATTGCATGAAGCATTCTATGATTCAATTGATGAATTAAAGAAACTAGGGAAGAAAAACAAAGAGCTGAAATTGGAAAATCAGTCCTTAGTGAAACAAGCTGAAAATCTTTCAATTGAAAAATTCATCTTGATTCAAGAAAATCAAAACTTAAAGGATGAAATGAACAAGCTGAAATCTATCGTAGATAAGTTCACCTTAAGTTCAAACAAGCTAAATATGATCCTTGATAATCAGAAAGCTATATATGATAAGGCTGGACTTGGTTATAAACCCCTAAAGAAACAAAAATTTCTGAAGGATATTTATGCAAATTATTCAAGCAAAAAGTCTACAAATATTACTTGTTTTAAATGTGGAAGAATAGGACATAAATCATACACATGTCTTATTAACAAATATGCAAACACAAAGAAAATATGGGTTCCAAAAGGAACCATTCTGACTAACCTGAAAGGACCCAAGAAAGCTTAGGTACCTAAGACAGAAATTTGATCTGTGCTTGCAGGTGTGTCTAGCATCCCAAGAAGGAAACAGGAAATGGTATCTTGACAGCGGATGCTCGAGACACATGACTGGTGATGAATCACAATTCATCACGCTTGATGCTAAGGATGGAGGGATGGTCACCTTTGGAGATAATGGCAAAGGAAAGATCATCGGGATAGGTAACATTGGTATCACTCCCTCCAAATACATTGAGAATGTTTTACTAGTTAAAGGTTTAAAGCATAACTTACTTAGCATTAGTCAATTCTGTGATAAAGGGTATAAAGTAAGTTTTGAATCATCTGTTTGCATTGTGACAAGTCCTATTAACGATGGCATTAAATTTATAGGACATAGGCATGGCAATGTTTATATGGTAGACTTGAATGATTTAACTAAATTAGACATGCAATGCCTAGTTTCCTTAAGTGCTAAAATAAATGAGACTAGTTGGCTGTGGCATCGTAGACTTGCACATATTAGCATGCATTCTCTTTCAAAATTAATTAAAAAGGATTTAGTTCTCGGTTTGCCAAAACTGAATTTTGAAAAGGATAGAATTTGTGATGCATGCCAATTAGGCAAACAAACTAGAGTTTCATTTAAATCCAAAAGCACTATTTCAACTTCTAGACCTTTAGAGCTCTTACATATGGATTTATTTGGACCAACAAGAACCACCAGTCTAGGAGGAAAATGATTTGGATTTGTAATAATTGATGATTACTCTCGTTTTACTTGGGTTTTCTTTTTAGCTCACAAAAATGAAACTTTTCAAATTTTCACTAAATTTCATCGAAAAGTCACAAATGAAAAAGGGTTTTCAATTCAAAATATTAGAAGTGATCATGGAACAGAATTTGAAAATCATGACTTTGAAAATTTTTGTGATGAAAATGGAATTGGCCATAACTTCTCTGCTCCTAGGACACTCCAACAGAATGGGGTAGTTGAAAGGAAAAACAGAACCTTAGATGAAATGGCCCGTACCATGCTTTGTGAAAGCAACCTTCCAAAATATTTTTGGGCGGAAGCAATTAACACAGCATGTTACATTTTAAATCGTGCTTTAATTAGACAATTTTTAAAGAAAACCCCCTATGAACTTTGGAAAGGAAGAAAACCAAATATTGCATATTTTCATGTTTTTGGTTGCCGATGTTTTGTATCAAATAATGGTAAAGAAAAACTTGGTAAATTTGATGCAAAATCAGATGAAGCAATCCTTCTAGGTTACTCCTCCACTAGTAAAGCATTTAGAGTATTCAACAAAAGAACCTTAGTAGTTGAGGAGTCCATACATGTTGTCTTTGATGAATCTAACGATCTTCCTTCAAGGAAGAATGAGGGTGTTGATGATGCAGATCCACTAATAGAAGGTATGAAGGAGATCACTCTGAAAGATTTAGCAACTCCAGAAGACAAGGATCAAGAAGATGAACAAAATGAGAAAGGTGAAGAAATTCAAGAACAACCTCAAGGTACAAATGACTTACCCAAGGAATGGAGGTATGCTCACAACCACCCTAAGGAATTAATTATCGGTGATCCTATGCATGGGGTAAAAACACGTTCTTCACTTAGAGATGTACTTAATCATTGTGCTTTTGTATCTCAACTTGAACCTAAAACTTTTGAAGAGGCTGAAAATGATCATAACTGGATTAATGCTATGCAAGATGAACTTAATCAATTTGAAAGAAATAATATTTGGACCTTAGTAAAAAGACCTAAAGATTATTCAATAATTGGCACAAAATGGGTCTTTAGAAACAAATTAGATGAGTATGGAAATGTAATTAGAAATAAAGCAAGACTGGTTCCTAAGGGATATAATCAACAAGAAGGAATTGATTTTGATGAAACCTTTGCACCTGTTGCTAGATTAGAAGCTATTAGACTTCTACTTGCATATGCTTGCTTTATGAATTTCAAGTTATTTCAAATGGATGTTAAAAGTGCATTTTTAAATGGATATATTTCTGAAGAAGTATATGTAGAACAACCCCCTGGATTTGAAAATCATGCTTTTTCCAATCATGTCTTTAGATTAAATAAAGCTTTATATGGTCTAAAACAAGCACCTAGAGCATGGTATGAAAGGCTAAGCAAATTTCTACTAAATAATGATTTCTCAAGAGGCAATGTAGATACAACCCTATTTATTAAAAGAAACCAAAATGATATGCTAATTATACAAATTTATGTTGATGACATAATTTTTGGGTCTACTAATGAATCCCTTTGTCAAGACTTTGCTAAGCTTATGCAGGGAGAGTTCGAGATGAGCATGATGGGAGAACTCACATTCTTCCTCGGACTCCAAATCAAACAATCAAAAGAGGGAATCTCCATCACCCAAAGCAAGTACACCAAGGAACTACTCAAAAGATTTGGAATGGAGAACTGCAAACCAATTGGCACACCAATGAGTCCCTCATGTAAGCTTGACAAGGATGATGAAGGTAAAAGCGTAGACTTAAAATACTACAGAGGTATGATTGGCTCATTATTATATCTAACTGCAAGTAGGCCTGATATCATGTTTAGTGTTTGCTTATGTGCAAGATATCAATCTAATCCTAAGGAATCTCATTTGAATGCTGTTAAAAGAATCCTTAGATACTTAAATGGTACACAAACTATAGGGTTATGGTACTCTAAGGACTCACAAATTAATTTGTTAGGATATTCTGATGCTGATTTTGCTAGATGTAAATTAGATAGAAAAAGCACAAGTGGAACTTGCCAATTTTTTGGAGTTAACCTAATCTCATGGTTTAGCAAGAAACAAAATTCGGTGGCACTGTCTACGGCTGAGGCCGAATACATTACAGCCGGAAGTTGTTGTGCTCAAATCTTGTGGATTAAGCAACAACTTGAAGATTTTGGAATCATACTTAATAAAACTCCAATAAAATGTGATAATACAAGTACCATAAATCTATCTAAAAATCCAATACAACACTCAAGATCCAAACATATTGAAATAAGACATCATTTTATAAGAGAACATGTTCAAAACAAAAATGTAATTCTTGAATATGTTTGCACTGAAAATCAATTAGCCGATATCTTTACAAAAGCTCTTAGTGAGGATAGATTCTGTAAAATTAGGAGAAATCTAGAAATTCTAGATCCATTTGCCTAAACTTCTCTTAATTAATATCAAATATTCTTAGAGCTCAATTTCCAACAACTATCCTGGTTCCAAAAGCTCAGATTTATAACTCTAAAAACTTATCATTGAGCAAAATTCCTTCTCCCAAAATTTTGAATTTTTCTAGAATTTATTTGTATTTTTCCTAATTTTCTGAACTTCATGAGTCGACCCCCATGAGTCGACTCAATGGCAAACTTGTAAATCCCACCAACTTCCATCGGGTTCATTGTTTTTAAAACGGGAAACCCTGTTTATGAGACGACTCATCTTCTCGTCGTCTTCCTTCTGAAAGCCGTCCTCTCCAACTCTTTTTGCTCCAAATCCAAGGATCAATTCTGAGGCAATTCTCCTTCCTTCTCTCCACCAAAAATCGCCTCCTTGAAAAGGATTTTTCTGTGCTTTCTCGCAGTGATTGGCGCGGGTGGAACGTACCCTAGAACTTCACCGTTCATTCAAAATCCATTTTTTTTTCCACCAAAATTCTTCTTTACTCTCTTGTGATCCCTCCTCCACTGAATTCAAGTCTTCTTGTCTGCTATTTTTTGGATATGGCTCCAAAGATGAAACTTCCCCAAAGAAGGAAATCAATCCGTGAGCCTGAGGAAATTGTCCGAAAGAAAAGGCATGCTCAGTCTTCCAGTGTTCCCAATCCAGTTTCAGTACCTGCTCAAGGTCCCTCTCAATCCTCCATAAGCCCCAATGTAAATCTTCTTTCTGATAGAAAAGTAGAAACCGGAAAAAATATAGATTTTCGGTTCTTTGAGAAAGAAGGCTTTACTTTTGCTACCAAGATCAAAAATCAAGGATGGGAACTTTATTGCTCTCTTAAGGAAGTCACCTATGTTGATCTAGTCAGAGAGTTCTACCAGAATCTAAATTATGGAAACGGGTCTGTGACTTCAACAGTCAAGGGGATTGACATCTGTTTGGATTCTAGGATATTGGGAGAAATACTTCAGTTGCCTAGTGAAGGATACTCATATATGGAACTCCCAATTAAAGAAGAAGGGATCAGAATTATCTTAGGAGAAGATTTTTCAGGAAATTTAAACAAATTGGAAGCAAAGCTATTATCCATTGAGATGAGGGTCCTGCATCAGATTGTGACAAAACTATTCTTTCCTAGAAGTGGTAGGCATGACTTACTATCTGGCAGAGATGTATGTGTCATGTTTCATATCATCACTCAGACCCCCCTAAACCTCCCTGCACTTATGATAGAGGCCATGAGAGAAACTTTGAACAGATCCAAGGCACATTTGCCTTATGGTATGGCCCTTACTAGAGTATTTAGGAGGTTTGGAGTTAGCTGTGAGGGGGAGACACCTACCAAGCTCTCACATGTGGACACTTTCAACCAACACAGCCTGCACCGAATGGGAATTACAAAGACTGTTGGTGGTTGGATCAAGGGCTCTGAAGAAAGAGCTAAGAAGAGAGCTGAGGAAAGAGCTGAAGACAGAACTGAAGGCAGAGTAGAAGAAGAAGGTCCATCTTCTCCTGTACATGATTTCAGGGCAACTTCACCAGATACCCAGTTCTTTCCTGATACTGAGGCTGGCCCTTCTGAGTTTACTAGGATGCCCACACCAGTGTATCAGCCAGAGAGCAGAGCACCTCCATCAGAGTTCAGACTGGCTGACGATCAGATCGAGCATATTTCACAGCGTGTGGCTTCTTTATTGTCTAGCCAGTGGAGTAGTACTTCTTTTGCACCTGGAGCTACTTCTTCTGATCAGACCATTACTCCCCACATCTCCACTGTATTTCAGATGATTTCAGATCAGTCCGTCAGGATACAGCAGCTTGAGGATACAGTCTGGAGACTTACTGGCAGAGTTCTTGACTTGCAGGGGCAAGTTCTTGCATTGGCCCATCCCCAGCCACAGGAGTCTACTATTGAGGTCACAGACCTCACTGCAGAGGCTGGCAGGCTAAGAGGAGCATTAGAAGGTGGATATGAGCTACTGAGGAAAGAGATCAGAGGATCGAGTGAGCATGCTACCACCCAGTTCACTGCTCTACTTCAATCTGTTTCCAGAGCACTGAACGTACTTGATTCTATCAGACTCATGGTATCAGCCCTAGTATCTCAGCGTTCTCAGCCTCCCAGTTCATCTCGTTCTCCTACTCGTGGTAGAGGCAGACGGGGTAGAGGACGCACTTCTGATCCATCATCTTCTCATACCATATCTGATGACTCCGATCCATGATTTGTCTTGATCATTGACTTATCTTGATCTTTACTAGGTTCTAGGAGTTAGTATCTTGTTCTAGGATCTATACCTTGGGGCCATGTATTGACATTTAGCTGGTTGAATTTTATGTATTAAAACAATTATGATATTAATGAAATCATCTTTTACCTATATCTTTGTAATGATTATATTTTGGTTATATTTCAATCTCTGATACATCTATTGAAATATTATCTTCTCCTTGTTGTTGTTTGCTATTGATAATTGCTATATTAAGGGGGAGCAAACATCTGTGAAAAATATCTGTGAAAAACTCTAAAGAGGAAGAAATTAAAGAATATTTCAGAAAAAGAAAAGAAAGAGTTAACTATGTTTGATGATGTCAAAAAGGGGGAGAAATTAAACAAAAATTGAAATTAGACAAAAAGCAAAACCCTAAATTATGAGAAAAAGGGGGAGAAATTAAACAAAAACAAAGATTGAAAGATTAAAACAAATATTGGAGAAATTAAACAAAAACAAGGATTGAAAGATTAAACAAAACTTTGAGAAATTTGGTATCAAAATTTGGTATCAGACAGAACTTTAACAAAAAGTCATCCATCAAAAGCAAAATCATGAGTACAATGCAAATAAGTATTTTTTTATATAAGCTCTGATATTCAAACTTGCTTTTGAAATTTTACTCACCTTGATACATCAATAAGAAATTTATTTTACTCTGATACATCCTACAATTTCTTTTAACTTGATCTGATACATGATAACATTTGATCCGATACAGTGTGAAGGTTTCTCTAATATATTATAACATTTGCTCTGATACAGTGTGAAATTTTCTCTGACATTTGCTCTAATACAGTGTGAAATTTTCTCTGATATATTATAAAATTTTCTTACTCAGATACGTTGTAAAATCTTTTCTAATATTATTGTAAAAATTATTTTTCTTGCTCTGATACATTGCAAAATTTATTTCTCTTCTCTTGCTCTGATATATCTTGAACTCAAAATGATCTAATACTCTTTTCAAATCTTTAAGAAAATGGATAAACTATTTTTGCATTTATATTACATGCCAAAAGAATCATACTCTTTTCAAGCATATACACTTATAATGGATTCTTTTGAAATTAATGCATTAACATAAATATTTTTGTTCAAATGTTTTGTCATCATCAAAAAGGGGGAGATTGTTGCTCCTAGATTGATTTTGATGATTACAAAGCAGATTGAAGGGATACAAATGATTTTAAAATGAAAAAGTCCTTATGCTCTTCAAGGGTAAAATTGTAATTTCACTAAAATCCTAATTTGATAGTATCATTTGGTAGAACAAATGATTTGAAATCTATTGATGAAAATTTCATTAAGTTTGGACTTATATTTTTGAAGTTATGAAGGTTTGAAGTGCATGAGTCGACTCATGAGTCAACTCATGGCACTGTGAGCTGATTGGCACGCAAAAATTCTCCTTGGCACGCTAGTTTTCTGGCTTGGCACGAACTGTGAGTCGACTCATGAGTCGACCCACAAGGCATGAGTCGACTCATGAGTCGACCCCTGCTAATTTGAGCCAAGAAATTCCAGAAAAGCATTCTCTGGTTTTTGCAACAGAGGTCGACTCATGAGTCGACCCCTGAAGCATGAGTCGACTCATGAGTCGACCCCTGCGATGGAAAATGTTAGCAACGGCTATTTTTTGTCCTTTTTAATTGCCATTTATGCTTCCTAAAAATCCTCTAACGGCTCTTTATCTGTCTAAATTGTTTTCTCTTGCTTCTAATGCTACAAAATGCTTTAAATGATGAAAGAAATTGCAGATTAAATAGCGGATCAAATGTGAAATAAAAAGAGAAGAAGAAGAGAAAAAGAGGAAAAAGAGAAGAACAGAAGAGAGGATCCGAAATTTGCAAGAAAAAGCCTGAGATCAACGAAAATCCAAAGAGAAAAAGAGTGAGGATCCACAATATACCAGAGAGATTGTGAAAGAGAAAAGCAAGATCTTTCAAGGAAAGAATTCTTCACGCCTATTGTTTCGACCTTGATCTAGAGATTGTTCAAAGCTTTCAAGAGATCTTCAATCAACAATCAACCTCTTCTCAAGCATTCAAGCGTTCATCCACTTTGAGAAAATCTGAAAAAGGGGTTCTTCATTTGAGTAAAGCTTTTATTGTTATATTTGCTCATTTAAAGGAGCTGTTATTGTATTTATCTGTGCTCTAAATTCTCTTACTCCTTATGAGTTTTTGTTCTTGTTTTTGGAGGATTTCCAAAACAAGGAAAGGTTGATCCGAACCTGAAATCGGAGTGTTTTGGGTTTACTTGTACCCGGAAAACAAGTGATCTAGCTTGGGATAGCTAGTGTCGGAGTTTTCGACGTCTTGTATTCTAGCTTGGGATAGCTAGTGTCGGAGTTTCTGACGTTTTGTATTCGGGTTGAATACAAAGGATAGTGGATTAAAATTCCCAAGTGGGATCTTGGGGAGTGGATGTAGGTGCAAGGTTAGCACCGAACCACTATAAATCCTTGTGTTTGTGGTGTGCTTTATCGCTTTATCTTATTTCTTTATTATATCCTTGCTATACTGCTTTAGGTAATTAATATTGATTTAAAGCCATTGTTTTGTTCTTCATAAGTTATCTGTTGGGCTTAAAATTTTTAGAAACCCAATTCACCCCCCCTCTTGGGTTGCATAGCTGGGCAACACAGAGGGGTCAATCCCATCTTGATCCACACACTGACTACTATAAGTACTTGATTGTGCCTTGAAACGTTTCGTCACTGAATTAGAAATTTCGGTAGTTCGGTATCGAAATACAGTGAGTTGCTTGCAAGTCACCATGATGATCTCAGGTCGGAGGGACGCTTATGTCCATATTCTTCATGAGCAGCCCTTGACAGCAAAACGCTTTATGGGTGAGTCACTTGTTTAGTGACGATGTATTCCTACATCTCACATGTATGCTATATCAATGTCTTCACATTCTTTGATTAAGAGGACAACCAACCTATATGATACACAATAACCTATACTGGATAAATGTCATCATCCTTTAATGACATATCATTTGATCGTGAATATATTTAAGAACTATTCGATAAATCCTCCTTTATTAATTATCATATTATTCTGAGGACTTCATCATAACATTAGAGTTCAATTAAGAAAGATATAATCTTATGATAAATATGTCAAATAATTTTTATTAATTTATAATTTATATATAAATTACAAAGAGCACAATCATCTAAATGATTGACTTTAGGGCATATTTCCTAACAACTCCCATTTGAACTGAAGCTAATCGATATAGTATCTAATACTCATCTTTTATTTAAGTTTGTTAAACTTTTTGATTTTGAAGGCTTTAGTAAATGGATCGGTCAAGTTCTTCTTTCCATCGATCTTTCAAAGATCAACGTCACTTCTATCCACGATCTCTCGTACAAGATGATAGCAATGCAGATTGTGTTTGGTTCTCTGATGGGATTACTATTCGTTAGCCTGAGCTACGCTCCAGTGCTGTCAATACATAAGGACTGGACCATGGATGGAGGGTGCCACTCCAAGCTCGCTAATAAAATTTTCATAACCAAACTTCTTCTTTAGCAGCATCGGATGCCGTAATGTACTCTACTTTGCATTGGCTACGGTATACTGCTTGAAACTTTTTAGTAGATAGCTCCTCCATTTAGGATGAACACATAATCCGATACACTTTTGCCATCATCATGATTTGACTGAAACTAGAATCAATATACCCTATAAGTTTCAAGTTAGTGTCTCCATAGATTAGCCATTGGTCCTTTTAGTATTTCTCAAATATTTAAGGATTGTCTCTACAATCTTCCAATGGTTCTCTTTCAGATCAGACTGGTACTTACTTACTATCCCTAGTGAGTGTATCACATCCGACCTCGTACATGTCATGGCATATATGATAGATCCCACTATCGAAGCATATAGGATTCTTCTCATACGCTCTCTCTCTTGAAGAATTATCAGATAATTCTTCTTAGAAAGAGTAATTCCATAGTCTATTGGGAGATAGCTTTTTTTGAAATTCTTCATGCTGAATCATTTCAGCATGGTATCTATGTATGCGGATTGGAACAATCCAAGTAGCCTCTTAGATCTATCTCTATAGATCTTCATCCCTAGGATGTAGAATATTTCTCCCAAATCCTTCATAGAGAACTATAATGATAGCCGCAACTTTATACTTTATAAAGCAAGAATGTCATTTTCTGTCAACAGTATATCATCTACATATAGTACAAGGAATATGATTATAAAACCATTAGCCCACTTATATATGCAGGGTTTTCTCCATTCTTAACGAAGCCATATGTTCTGATCGTATCAAAATGCATGTTCTAACTCTGAGAGCATTGCTATAGGAGAAAATATCTCATCATAGTCAATGCCATAATGTTGACGATATCCCTTGATAATCAGACAGACTTTATAGGTCACCACTTTTTCATCTGCGCCTCTTTTTTCTTTTGAAAATCTATTTACACCCTATAGATCTCACCCCTTCAGGTGGATCAACTAATGTCCATATATCTTTGATCTCCATGGACTCCATCTCGGATTTCATGGCATCTGACCACTTGTCAAAGTTGGATCTCTGTATGGCATTCATGTTGGTGATCGGATCCTCATCGTTCTCATCGAGTTCAATAGGATCACCATCTCAGATCAAGAAATCATAGTATCTGTCTGACTGATGCAGTACTTTACTGGATCTTCTTAAAGGTGCCTCAACAATGGGCTCTGGATTTGATCTAATCAAATCTGATTCTATATTTCTACTTGTCTGTGTCGGTTCTTTTACCTGTCGAACTTTCTCAAGTTCAATCTTAGTGGCATCAGTTCCTTCTATAAAAAATTTTGTTTCTAAAAAGAATGCCCTATTACCGACGAACACATTTTGTTCTTCAGCATGGTAGAAATAGTATGCCCTAGACTCGTTAGGGTACCTTACAATTAAGCAATTATTGGATCGAGGTCCAAGCTTATTGATCTGTAAATATTTTACATAAACTAAACAATCCCAAACCCTAAGATAATAGGGTATCGGTCTATTCGCAGTCCATATCTCATATAGAGTTTTTGTGATCGATTTGTTTGGAACGTTGTTCAGAACATAGCATGCAGTCTCAAGGGCATAATCTCAAAAGAGATTGGTAGACTCGCAAACCCCATCATGGATCGAACCATGTCTAACGGAGTTCGATTCCTCCTTTCAGACACCTCATTATGTTGTGGTATCCTTGGAGTGATCTATTGTGAGAGAATCCCATTCTCTCCTAGATATGTCAAAAATTCATTGGAAAGATATTCATCTCCTCGATCTAACCAAAGAGTTTTAATGCTCTTTTCAGTTTGTTTTTATACTTCACTATGGAATTATTTGAATATTTCAAATGATTTAAACTTGTGCTTCATAAGGTAGATGTACCCCTACCTTGATAGGTCGTCAGTAAATGTAATGAAGTAGTAATATCCTTCTTCGATGCTTATGTTTATAGGTTCACATACATCACTATGTACTAGACCTAGAACATCACTGGCTCATTCACTCTTTCTAGTAAAGGATGATCTGGTCATCTTTTCAAGAAGACAGGACTCACAGGTTAGTAATGATTCATAATCATTGATGTTGAGGATTCTCTTTTTAGTAAACCTGTTTATCCTATTTTTATTTATATGATTGAGCCTACAATGCCAAAGGTAGGCATTTGTGACATTATCTATTTTTGGATATTTGTTCGATGTGTACATTATATTAATAGGTTGTGATGTCATATTTTAATTATCCATGCATAATCGTGACACCATTCATAATGATATCATAAAAATTTTTTAATTGAAAAATTATAACCATCTTTGGCTAGAAGACCTATGGAAATAATATTCATAAGAAAAGATGGACAATAATAATAATCATCTAAGATAATGATATTTGAATTAAGAATAAACTGAACTTTTTCTATAGCTAGAACTAGAATAGCTCTTTTATCTCTAACATTCAGAAATCATTCGCTTTTCTCAAATTTTCTACTAACCTGAAGTCCCTACAATGAATTGTAAATATGAATTGGACTTTCGGTATCCAATACCTAGGTAGTAGCATCACAGATAAAGAAATTATAAGGTGTTATCATATAATTACTTTATCCAACAATCCTTTACTGATTTCTCTTTCTAGATCCGTTCGGATCAACGAAAGCAGATATAGAGGATAATTCCTCTTTCAGTCTCCAGCTTCTTGCAAAAAAAGCATTCTGCCTTGGATTGATTAGTTTGATTGGACTTAGAAGCTCTAGCACGATATCACTGCACCATACTTATCTTTTCTCTCTCAAAGGATCGATGCCCAATTAAGGATAAATCCTTAAGTATGCCAAAAGACTTGTTCAATATTTGAAGCATTTCTTTCGACTGAGCATCATCGAATTTACAACTAAATTTATCACTCATAGCGGCTTTCATTATGCAATATACTGTTGTACAGTTATTGAGTCACTTTTGATAAGTATCTCTAACCGTCGCATCTACATTAGGAGCTGGTACTTCAAGTGCAGGATCCATAATCACATATAGGATCCTTTTGTACTCGAGAACTATTCTCGACTTTCAATACTAATTATCAAAATTTGATCCTATAAGCTTGACATTGTCCAACAGTGAGCATAGCGACAAATTACTAGCATTACTAAAAAAATAAAAATCTATTAGTATATAAATTATTTAATCCTAAAGACTTAGACTTTAGTCTAAAGGTCCTCCCATTATTTTATATGAATTGGTAGCCTCTACCTCTAATTCGAAAAATTATCTTAATTCTTTAGCGGGTACTAGAATCTACACAGACTGCACACATGCCCGAAAATAGCTCGATCAATCCATATGTATCTATGGGTAGATTCTTAACTAATTGTTTCTCCAAACAATCTCTAGTAATAATTTTGCCCCAGGTGCATTTTCAGTAGGTGAAGGCCTCCACTGAAAGTCTCACTTAGATCCAACCATTAACATGAACTTACTTAGTGACTCTAACTAATGAATGACCAAGCTCGAGAAGAGCTCGGCTAATCCAACCATTCATTAGATAGTACATCTGAGTCATCATATAATAAATGATAATTCCAGTATCTAGATGAACATCAGGTTTATGGGTCTACAATGCTTATCTAGACTATTGGACCCATTATCATTTACTTTAATTGGAGGCTATGATCTAGTTATCCCCATAACTAGCTCATTTTATAGACCTAATAATTTAAAAAATTTATTATTTGATTTGAGAACGTATTGATCAGCGAGTTTTAAATCCTTCCACTGACTTTACCAAGTCACGAAAAAGACTAGACAAGCTGGTCCATTGGACTGGTGAGTCTAAATCTTCCTACTAACTTCATCAAGTCATGAAGAGGACTAGAGACAAGTCGATCCAAGGGGATCAAAATCAGTCGAACTAATTTAATGATTTGAGAATGAGAGAAAAGATCGATCTGCAAGTCATATATCCTCCTACTGACTTCATCAAGTTATGAAAAGGACTATAGACTAGCTAGTCTAGAGACACCTAAATCAGACATACTGATTTACCTTAATGGCATGAGTTAGCTCGAATTGATTAGTGACCTAATCAAAATATAATCTATCAAATTGGCTAGGTAAGTGATCGATGGGAGGGTCTGCCTCGGCTTGATTTAGACATCATTGAAATGATCAGGTAAGCAGACTGCCAATTAAAAATCACCGATCATATTGCTAAGCAATATTGCCAAACTTATTTTAGATACCAATTGATCAATTAATTTTGATTTGATCAACCAAAAGACTCGGGCTAAACCATTGAGCCATAATCTGGTCTATTTGGTATGGTCAAAATATAGACTTGATTAAGCTACAACTATTGAGGTTGATCTAGAAAAATTCTGACCTAATCTAATTCAACTTTTGATTAGATTTAATCAATTTCTTTAATTAGTCCATACTTATTTCTAACTCTAAATCTAATCCAGTTTGAAGACCAAATTCATGCTAACCCATTACCCATCGATTTATGAGATATCTTAAGATCTTCAATTCTCAAATCTAGATCACTTAATTCCAAATGAAGTATGTGAAATATGTATTTCAGTTTGTAGAACTATTCTACTAGAGTTTCAAGTGAAGCATATATCAAATATCATACAATTTTTAGATTCTAAAATCTAATTTTCAGATCTATATTTGACAATTAAATATGCATTAATTTGATCTAAATTTTATACATACATCACATGTATCATAACAATATTCAGATCAATTCTAATTACATCATATGTAACATGTAATTCAGATCTTAAAACTAATTTTTATTTTTAAATTTATTTTATTAAAATTATAATTAATTATAAATTATTTTAGATCTAATCTAAACATATTCATGATTAAAATAATTTTAAATTTTTTTTAGCTATTCTTCTTCATGAGATTTGATCACAGTGGTATCCCTACTCGTCATAAGAGAACCCATCAAATAGGTAAAAGAAAAATTTAATCTCAATTTTCTTTTATGATCGGATGATTTGATGATCATCTCAATTCAAATACTGGGCTATTAAGATTAGAAATCTAATATCTAAAATTAATGACATCTACATGTACATTGTCTAACAACTACATGTGCGATATGCAGAAAAATTCAAGTGTGCACTTATAAACATGATCATATTATTAATATTTTGTAACTAATCTAATTAGATCAATGTATCATATTCATATTTCAGATCTAAAACTAAGTTTATACAGGTTATAAAATATTCAATTCAAATTTGAGATCATATAAAAAAATAATTCAAATACACACATGAATGTATGGAAATAAAATTTTGTTTAGATCTAATTTTATGTTATGCAAAATTTTGTTTAAAATCAGATATGAAAATCTATTAAAATAGATTTGATTCATATCTTGATTATGTCTAAAACCAACCCAAAATACTCCATAAAAAATTCTGTTAAAATTGATTTAAAATAGATATGTAATCATATTGTTAATTTAATAAAAATCTACATCAAGAAAATTTTGTTATAATAGATTTATAACAATCTTCAATCAACCACTAATTTAATTCTTAAAATCTTGATCAAAACTAGATTATAAATTTTATATTAATAGGTCTAAATTAGATTTATTATCTACTATAAAAATATAATAATATATCTCATATAAAAATATAAAACAATTAATCTATGCATCTATATATCAGTCTAGCTCTGATATCAGTTGAAGAAAAAATTCATCCAATCTGATCGGATCGTCAAGGTGCATCTAAAAAAGTTTCTATTCTAAGGATTACATAACAATTATGGTTACCTTATTCACAGTGAAATAGAGATCAAAATCTCTTAGAGAACTCAAATGCGATACCTCATGAGGTCTGAACGTACAGACCCTCTACTTCATGTGCACGTCAGGCTCCGTAGGGAAGCAGAATGATTTTCTTGGGCATTAATCTATAGAAGGAAAGCAAGGGGAGGAACGAGATCTAATCTCTAAAGCCTTGGAGGGGTTCTTCATGCCAAGAACCAAGACCCCAAGGGACCCCACATCAAGAAGAGAGAAGATGTCCAAGAAAATTAGCACCCCTTCCTAGTTTTGTTGCACAAACTTGAAATCCTTACACGGTGGTTATTTTCTTTCTTATGTCGCACACAATTAAGACCATCGGTGTTAAGGTTCCCTTCTTAAATAGATGCCCATACCTGATCATGTCCTGGAGTCCTAATTTAAATCTAATTTGAATTTGATCTCTTTCCTTATCCAAATAAGAAATGCCATAAGGATTGGATGCCAACCTTTTCTACCGTGCGCACATATCAGATATGGGTTAGAAAAAATAGCACCCATATTTCTTTTGATTGGCCACTTAGCGAGAGAGTCCCTAGTATGTGGGACTCTATGATCTCATCTAGTTAAGTCCAAATTTGGCTCAATTCGAACCTGATTCGAACTAAATTCGAACCAAACTCGAAGAGCCTGTCAATCAATCCTAATCTAATTAGGATTCTGGTTCAAGTCTAATTTAGATTTTTAATTCAATTAAGTTTTAATTAAATCAAATCTAATCTAAAATTAATTAAAATATAAATTTACTCTCATAAATCTCTTAGATCATTGATCAAATCATCATCATCCTCATAATTAAATCTAAACCTCATATCCAGTGCTAGCTAGATATAGTCAACTGTTTAATCCCGTATGATCTCTAACTTAATTCTTAATTAAGCTAATCTATTTGTTTAATCAAGTCAAATTCTTTCAAATTGAACTAATAGATTTAGATCAATTCTTTTCTACTTTGTCTGACTTTGTGCATGACTCCATAGGTTCGAACACTAAGTTGGTAGTACAGGAACTACTTTCTATACTAATCGAAGTTGCCATCTAGCAATGGTTTCTGATGTCTAGATAGATCAAATATTTGCAAGGCAACACTTAAGAACCTAGGAATATGGTTACCGTATAATTCATCCTTTTGACCCTGGATGCTCAAGAGGACCTAGGGTTTAACTATCAACTCTGGATTAGTCATCCATATTGTATTTTAATTTTTTTTAAATCTTGTGACCCGTCACATATATTATCCCAATTGAGGTCTTACTCAATTAAAATATAGTGATACATCAACTCTTAAAATATGGAGAGGTTAATCTCATCTTGATCCATACGCTGACTACCACAAGTTACTTAATTATGCCCAAAAATCTTCCATTACCGAATTAGAAATTCAAGTAGTCCGATACCAAAGTACAGTGAGTTGCTTGTAAATCATCATTGGGTTGGGTTATTACATTCTTCCCCCCTATAAAAAAATTTCATCCTCAAAATTTTCTACCAAAGTTTTTCGAACTTTAGGGTTTCATGATCGTGATCATTTCCAAGTTTCAATATATTCTTCTTGTTGATTTGTTTCCATTATTAGATCTTTATCATAAGAATAAGGTTCAATACCTCATGGCTTGATTTTTATTGTAAATGATCTAAATCGAATCCATCTCTTGTAAATGAAACATAATCGATATCTTAATTCTAAATAAAAATATCAAGTTTCTCTATCAAAACATCAACTACCCTTAATTAATTGATCCATCAAAAGATTATATTGTAAATGACTCTAATCTATGTCTTATAGAACAATCTTCAATATCAGTAGATAACCACAAACTTTTTTCCAATCAAGTATAGGAATAACATTGATTGGAGGAGTACAAGCTTTAGGTTCAGGAGAAAATAGGTCTACACTAAAATATTTTATATTCAAGATTGAGAATCGATGGCCCACTAACTTTAGATTCATATGCTAAAACTTAACTCAGCACAAGATAAGAGAATATACTAACATGAATCATACAGTGATATCTAAATCGGTTGAGAATTGAAAATATGTTTTCTCATTCGTGCTTTCAAAAGTTAAAAATTCACCATTCTAGTCTTATCCTCAAATATTTTGATATTTTAATTTTTAGTATAATTTCATCATTAAATTGTCTCATAAGGGAAAGGGTCATGCCACAAATGTTAATCAAAATCAAAACTATTATTTTTGACAATCAAAATCAATCTCTTGATTCCAAATAAGAATATCAGATTTCTTGCCAAAAATATCAACTACTCATGATTTAATCGATCTATCACAAGATCATGCACAAACTTTATTATATTCTCATTAAATGAATGTTCGAGGATACAAATCAACAATCAAAATCTAAGATCGATAAATAATCTCAAATTCTTTCTGATAGATAAAGAAGTTTATACTTCAGATCTAAGAGAAAAGAAATGTATTGCTAAATATTCCAATCCAAGCTCAAGAATCGATGATCTACTCATCTTGACTTAGGATGCTAAAATTTTTTTTAGCATGATAGATAGGAGAACTACTTACGAGAATCACATAACGATATCCAAAATAATCTAGAATAAAAAATATTATCCTTCCACTATCAATGAATTTTCTCTACAGGAATATCAAATCATATCACCTATTATAATTTTTTCTTTGACTTAAAGAATCAATTTTATTGACTAGCTCAAAAATAATCTAAATCACTATGCTTCCACTGTGTACTCTAATTTAAACTATTAAAATTTATTAAATTATAATATCTTTTAAACAAATATTACTTTATATTGAAAAGATCCAAAATTTAATTGCTAAGTAGGTCAAAAGAAAATGTGCCCAATATGCATCGAGTACATCTATCTAAATCAGTCTTTAAGTTAATTGACATTCAAAACTATCATATAAGTTTACTATAATTCAATATGGATCAAATTTTAATTCTCATTGCAATTCAATTAGAAAATTTCAGATCAAAATCCTATGAGCAAAATTAATAAGAAAAATCTTCTGATGCTCCATCAAGTTAAAATTTAAATTAAAATATATAAATAAAATCAACTCAATCATCTTTTCTAGAGTTTCTTTTGTCGAAATCTTTATCATCTATCAAAATCCTTCTATAACAATCATGCAAGTCCCTTAAAATCAAATCTCCACATAATTTTAGATTCTATCAAGGATCTGAACAACAAGGACAAAAGAACTCCAGATCAGTTCATAAACCTAAAATTTTAAATTATAACTTCACATGTGTCCCAAATTCTCGAATAGATATAAACAAAATATTTATCTTGATCTAAAGGTAGCAATTAAGGATTTCACTAGTAACCTCAACCACAATGGTAGAAAATTTTTCAATCAACTTAGATACGTAATTTTTAAATTAAAGTTTCATATACATGTATTCTAGGATCTTAAAATAAAATTATTTTCTTCTATCAAAAACATGATTATTTGTAATATTCCCAAAATATACATTACTCCTATTATGCCAGTTTATACATGATCCATGTACCAAATTCAACTTCGAAAAATATACTAATCAGATATCATAAAAGATTTTTCTTTTTTTAGGCCAAATCATAAGCAACTTTTCAAGATTGAATATTTTGCCACTAAGTAATTAACTTCAAAGTTAGGAGTAATATCATAGTATTATTTTCATATCAAATTTGAGCTTGCAATTCATTTAAATAACTAATCATCAAATTAATAATCATGATGCATAATAAAATTTTATAATCAATCCTCTTGCATTACTTTAGATCAAATCTAACCAATCATAACATCATCCGTAGATTGCCCATATAAAATCTTATTAATCTTGATTTCTTAGTGATCTTTTTATACATAATCTCAAGGTTCAGTCAATAACCATGATGACAACTTACACTATAATCATCATAGATCTATACCCGATGTCCATAATGTCTGCTCATATCCACTTATATGTGGGGTCTTGTATATCATAGTTTATCCAAATATGCTCGGATATCATATTAATTATCACACTTCTGATTCGAGATCATGAGCTAGGAGTCATGACAACTACCAGATACTTATAGAAAATTTTTTTCATAAGCACGCAAGGCATTTTATCTTGATATCATAAACAGACAGTGGAATAAAATTAAATAATTAATGTTCAAATCTTAATTCAAATAATGAAATCAAAACTCAATATCAACATGAAAGAAATAAATGTTTGACAAAATAAACATTAAACAAGATCTTTCATCAACTTTAATAAATCTTAAAATAAATAAAGTAGGCTAACTTCATCTCTAATTGCACTCCCAATAGAAACCCTACATCAAGCTAATTTTTTGAATCTATAAAAAAGAAATAGAAAACTTGTGATGAGCTAAATAGCTCAGTAAACAATGTATATATTTAACTAAATAAGTCAAACAATAATGTTATATATATCAATTTATTGAAATAACACATTAAATATGTCAATTCATAAATTCAAATCTTTGTGTATTATACTATCAAATATTTATATATAGAATTTTCAGTTCATCATAAAAATAACTTATACTTATAATCTGAATTTCATCAAATTCTCAAGTTCTTCTTATCAACCATGAGTTATGACTATATTTTTCTTGTGCAAAGATCATAACACCGCATATCATCTTACGGTGAGCAAAATCCTTTAGAACCGCTAGTCTCACTAGTGACATAGACCTTCAGAATAAATCAATTACCAACATATTAGCCTCTATTGGTGGATCATTTGCATAGTCAGATTGATAATTCATATCATCATTCAGTTTCATATCTTGTTTCGATAATAATAGAAATAAATGATAATCGAATCAATCAAACATATCATTCATTGTAATCATACATCATCATAGTTATTTCAAAAAAAAAATCTTTGATATGTTTCATGATATTCAATTCATGAATTAATACAATTCAAAATTCATCTATTATTACTTTAGAAATTGTCAGATAAATTTAGTAAAGATAAAACACTACTTACCTCATACGTATTCCAGCAAATCCGCATACTTCTAAAAATATTCTTTTTAAGATCTTCGATTCATAGATCATATCGTGGTATCCCATTATCAAACAACCACAACCCTATACAGGATCAAGTCTAATGTTGACCCTATGATTGATTTTGATGATAATAAAATATTAAATAATTATGATACTAATCATGTATTTCAAGGTTGGATGTTGAATTTTCTAGATATTCATAATGAAGAATTTATCTTAAAGACAAATCTTCTTAAGATGCCAAGCCAAAGTACTTAAAAGAACAAGTTCTCACAAGTTTAAATGGCTCATTATGAAGATAAATGAAATTAGAAGAAGCAAATATAATTTAAAAGAGATTGGGATCAAAAAATTCAAGTTTGGAAGGATAAAATATGAAGAAAAATAAAGTTGAAAGGTTTGGAGCTGACTTCAGAAGGTTTTGAATCGATTTTGACATATTGGAAGAAGACCAACACAGGTCTGAGTCGACTCAATTTCAATCCAAATCGACTTTCTCAGAGAAGACAAAAAATTATATTTTTAAGATCCCTGTTTGGGCCAACTCAATTTTAAACCGAGCCGACTCACCTGCAAACCAAGCCGACTCCCCTGTAAATGGAGCCGACTCTATTCATGGAGATAGCAATAATGTCTAGTTTTCTATACTTTTTGAATGACTATTTTTTAGATCTAACGGCCATTCCAAGGCTTTTAATATTCAAAACTCACTCTTCAGCTTCTTTTGGGCCTATTAAAAGCTAGAGAATTATTTAAAAAGAGTAATGATAAAAAAGAAAAACTTTTGATTTGAGTGAGAAATATTGAATACCATTGAAAAGAGAAGAAATGAGAGAAATGGTGCATAGATTTAAGAGCTTTTAAAGAGTAATCTTCTTCAACATTTTTTACATCCTCACAAGCATCAAAAAAGAAAAAGCAATAATCAAAAGAGCAACTCTTCATCGATTTTTTTCTTGCCTAAAAGAGTTTATTTTCTTTTTTTTGTATTAAAATTTTTATTTATTGTATTTTATTTTCTTTATAAGTTTTTTTGAAGAAAAAAACTTGGGATAAGGGCTAGTCCAAGTCTGAATTGGACTTTGTAGTTTTTGATTGGTGAGTTCGTAAAACAAATCAGGTTGATTGTGAATCTAAAAAATAATTGATGTAAGATTTTGGTTGGTGATCTTGAAAAATTAATTAGATTTATTTGTCAGCTTGAGTAAAATAAATACACTATAATTGAAAAAATAAAAGTAAAATTCTCAAAAAATTCTTGAGGGGTGGATGTAGTTATGGGATTGCACTGAACTACTGTAAATTATTTTGTATTTGTGTGGTGCCTTATCTTGTTTACTTTCATATACTTTACATTTTTGCTTTTCTTATTTACTTTACATTATTTTAATATTTGTATCGCATCTCTCAAATCTTAATTCTGCTGCTACTTATTACATACATCTTACAATCACTTGAGTTAGCCTAAATTGAAGCACATACTTATCTAAATTTCATATTTAGTTAAAATTTTTAAAGAACCTAAATCACCCTCCTCTTGGATTGCTATCTTTCTGGATAAAAATTGATATTAAAGTGGATGCTCTGTTATTTGTTATTGATCTAACAGTTTAGAGCCAAAGATCATAGCAACCCAAATAAAATTCTTATTTAATGAGGGATATCCTATAAATCATCCTCCACCATTTAATGGATCAAATTATACTTATTAGAAAGTTAAAATGAAAATCTTCATACAAGCACGTGATTATAATTTATGGAAGATTACAGTCAATGGCCCACATACATCCAATATGTTGATTTATGATAAAGAAATGATTAAACTAAATGCTAAGACCATGAATATACTTTATTGTTCATTGGATTTAAATGAATTTAACTTGATTTTCACTTGCATTTCAGCCAAATAAATTTGTGATAAATTAGAAGCAATCTATGAAGGAGCAAATCAAGAAGAAAAATTATGCTCCAAAGATGATGAAGATGCACCACCCAACTTATGCCCCATCGGTCATGCGGATAAAAAGAAGAAGAAGAAAAGAAAATAAAGAAAAAAGAAAATATTGATTAAGGGGGAGCAAGACAAAGAAAAAAAAATCGAGAAAGAAGAAGAATGTATTTCAAATCTTTGCCTCATGGCTAACGACAATGAGGTAATTTTTGAAAACTCTTTCGAGTTCACTTTTGATGAATTATTTGAAGCCTTCAATGATTTAATGGATGAATTTAAAAAATTAAGGCTAAAAAATAAAGAACTTTAAAAGTCTAATTTGTTTTGAGGAAAAGAATAAGATTTTAATGGAAAAAAAAGATCTTTTGAAAGAAATGAAAATGTTAAAAGAAGAAAAAGAAATTCTTTTGAAATCTAAAAAATTTCTTATGGAAGAAAATGCTAAGCTTAGAAAAGAGGTCGAAACATTGAAGTCTATACTCGAAAGTTTATCATTGGTTCATAAAAACTTCAATTAGTATTAAATAATCAAAAGATTATTTTTGATAAAGTTGGAATTTATTACAATTCGTTAAGAAAATAGAAATTTGTTAAGAATATGTTTAGCAAAGCTTCACATGCAAATAACTCTACAGTTTGCTTGAAATGCAACAAAATTGACTATAAAATTTTAAAATATAATATTAAAAGATTTAGTGATACTTTAATTAAATAGATTTAGATTTCAAAAAGAACCATATGCATTAACTCCATTAGATCTAAGATGGCTTGGGTACCAAAAATTAAGAAGTGATTTTACAGGTATGAAAAAAGTAAATTCTTGAAGAATGGATGCTTTAGATTTAAAAGGATAGGTGATGTTTGATAAAATCTAAACTTACTTTGACATGATCCATCATTATTTGCTGAATTTATTTTTTTTGAATGATTGATTTTAATACTTTATATGCATGCATGAAATTAGAATGCATATTGTGATAATTTTCATTCCTTTAATTTGAATATTTTTATCCTCTCTTAAGTCTATGCATCATTTTAATTGTTATAAGCATAAGTTTTATTTTAAATTCGGCATGCTCTCAAACCCCTCATATCATATTATTATTTGAAAATTTTAAATTAAAATAAATTTGATTACATATGAAAATATTTAGATGCAAAACTCTCAAATTTATTTTTGACATTCTCATAAGATATGCAACTATTAAAATATTTCAAAAAAAATACTTGATTTGAAAAACATTAAGATAAGTCATCAAATCATAAAACATCACATGCCTGATGATTAATTTGTATTGCATCTTAGTCCAACCCTTAAGGCTTTGAAAAATTCCTAGTTGAACTTCTCTCATAGAGTCATTATTTAGATTTCTCTTTGATGTGATTTCATTAATTTTAAATCCAAATTGATTAATTCTCAATCCGCCAAATTGGTTTGAATATTATTCTTAATCCTCAATTTAATCACCTATTTATTTCTTTTCATTATTGATCAATTTTCTTGATTTGAAACTTCCTAAACTATTTTCTGTATCAAGTAGTTGACTCTTGAAATCAAGGAGTCAGACTTGTGGCTTCTTGAAGAAAAATAGTTCTATAAGGAATCGACTAATATTCATTATTTTCTTAATAGTTTTGAAACTCCTTGATCTGGGATAGGTTTCTTAATTAGAAATGTCCCAAGATTTTATCATTTTATTTTTAATTTTTTTGAGCCATAATTTTTTTTCAAACCCCTCTCCCACCAAATTTGAAATTTCTCTCTCTATTTCTATCTAATTCTTATAGTTCTTGTTCTCCAATGGCACCTCAGAAGCAATTCACCCAAGGAAGATAAAGTTTTATATAGAAATTTAAAAATCTAAGGCTTCTCCAAGTGGCTCTCTCATGCAAGAACGAAAGCCCAATTTGAGTTTCTGAAGCAAACTGGATTTGTAATTAGACAAAAAGTTAAGAGATTGGGCTGAAAATTTCTGTGTTCTTTAGATCACTTGAACTATCCAAACTTAGTTCGAGAATCTTATGAAAATATAAAGTTTGGGGTTGAAAACTTAGAATCAGCAGATTAAAGTATCCATATTGCATTAGTTAATATTGAGGATATTGAGGATACCAATGCCAGTACTCATGCTACAACAGATAATGATAATGAGACTCCTACAGCAGAATCATTATGGTAGATATCAGAACTGAGGAGCCAATAGAGTAGTACGAGAGACCACTTTTCCTTCATTGATCAGTCATCTAGAGTGTTCAGATTGTCTACTTGATAAACTGAATGAGGATTCATTTTTGTTAAGAGAGTTTCTACCAGGATTGTTTCTTCTATTTGTGCAGAGATTCGAAGGTACCCATCAAAGGCACAGTGGATGAGGAGAGAGCTGATGGATGCTCTAGTTTGATCAGAGAGGAGTTCATCAGGCTAATTCAGACTTTCACTGCAATAAGAGATATTTGGAGACAATCATCTAGAGATATCAGACCACTCTCTCCTTCTATCTAGTCTAGACGTACATTTTAGCATGATCCTAACCTACTATGGATTCTAGGATTTATTTCTTAGATCTTTAATAATTCTAGCCATCTATTTCTATCATCTATATAAGAATTAACACTCATACATTTTGTATATCTTCATATTTTCATCATATTCTGTATTTATATTACAGCTAATCAATGAAAATTTGATTTTTTATAGAAATTCAACACATTTGATGTTTATACTTGTTTGATTGAATATGTGTTTGATGTGTAATACAAAGGGAGAGAAATGATTGCTTACTTAAATTAAATGATTGTGCTTATTTGCTTAATTGAATATTTATTTTATTTATGAAACTAAGGGAGAGAAAATTATATTCTTGCAAAGCTAATTTTTAAAATAAAAATATATGTTTTGAAAGAAAAAAGAGAAGAATTAAGAAAAATAAAATTTTCTAGCATTTATTATGTAAAAAAAAGAGAGAATTATTTGAATATTATAAGAGAGTTCATTTTTGAACTCGAAAAAGGAGATTTATTTATAAATTTTTGTACTTTGCTTATCTCGACTTAGCCATATAGATTTATTTGAGCATTCATATGGTTTCGATTGTTTGCTTCATTTTGAGTAACTATTCATACTTCACTTATTTTGATCATATTATTGATTTTTAACAATTAATTGGTATCAAAAAATTATTTTTGATCATAAAAAAATCTTATTAATGAACATTGATACTTTATTCTTATTAATTGATGTTGAAAAATGTATTTAAACAATGTTCTTCTTGAATCTTTTTTTAAGGAAGGTGTCATTTATTTTTAAAGCTAAATATTTAAAAATGACTTCAAATTTATTCAATTGGTATTAGATAGTTTATTGTTTGTCTTGTATTTCATTGATCTACTTTTTAACAAAAATAAAAGAATATCTTAGTCTCAAATCTGATTTTGCAAGGCTATATTCTTGATAAGACATCATTTGAAATAAATTCAAGAAATAGTATCTTTTCTAAACTAAATTGCCTAATACTTCTTATGAAAAGGATGAAATAATTTCTTTGAAAATAACCAAAAATCTCTTATGATTTATAGATATTAGTTCAAATTAATTTATCATTTTAAATTTTCAAAACTGTTTGATTTGAATCGATATATTTTTATCACTTCAAAATTAAAATAATTAATATAAAAAATTTTTCAAGAAAGTTGCTATTTTAAAATATATGGTATCAAACTAAATTTGAAATATATTTTTATATTTTACTATGATTGATTATTTTTAAGAAAAGGATTTAAAATATGTTCTTTTTAAAATCTCTAATTGGTATTACGATAATTGCTATTTGGTTTGATTTTTAAAATAATTGATATTAAGAAGATTAATTTTATAATTGGTATCAGACAATCTAGTTTTGCTTTGTATTCCATTGCTTTATCTCTTGATAAAAAGAAAAGAATGCCTTATTTCAAGTTTATTCCATTGCTTTTAGAAATCCAAAACTCTTACCTTTTTGCATCGAATTTACTCAGATTTTTTCTGAGATTTTTGTGACTTTTAGGGAACACATTGTGCACCCTTTGCTGGTGGTCCATGCATGAAAATAAGGAGGAGGCACCCAAGAGTTGGGCGCCCCTTATCTTGCCATGTTTCGATAAGTCTTGACTAGGTATTTGACCTAGACAAGGACTCCATAATATCTCTCTCTATAAAATGAGTTTCTTCATAAAATTTTTGGAGAACATAGAGATTTGAGAGACCTTTGGGGCATCCAAAAATTAGAGAGAAAGATCTTTGGGTCGTGGAGATATAATAGACACAAGACATGGTGTCTAGGAGAGAATAAAGAGAAGAAGAAGAGGATCTTCTTCTAGGGTTGTTAGTTTCATCTCTTTCCTTCCTCCATCTTGAGTTTTCTGAGAGTATCTCAGATTTAAAACTCCTCCTTCTACTTTTCATCTTTGGAAGAGCTCAAATCAAGAAGAAGGAGGCACCTGATCAACCATTGAAGAAGGATCAGCACAGTACTAGCATAACTGTGCTGATTTTCTGAAGCAAGACTTCTGATCGAGATTCGTGGGCTCGTGTGGATGACTCCTAGAGATCGGATGTGTGTGCGGTTTGCAACATCATCCTCAAGTCTGGATCAGCAAGGTTAGAACGTCTAACTTGCAAGGTAATAGATCCGATCTATTATTTAATACATACATTAGATGTAGTATAGAAACATGTTGATATGATCAACATGTAGTTCATGCTCTATATATTTTAATTTTTGATTTAATGCTATATAATAATCATGTAATAGAATTTTAGATCTAGAGATTCTTTAGTTTTAGAAAATAAATTTTGATTTATTTTAATCTTCTGTTGTCTGATCTTGAAAAAATTTCAAGATCTAACCCTGAAATCCTAGATCTGGTTCTTTCAATTGGTATTAGAGTCTAGGTTGTTTATTATATGATTATTTATACATGCTTAGATTATCTCTTAGATTAGATCTAATTTATAATCTGATTATTAAATCTAAAATTAAAATTTTAGATCAATCATGAACTGTAAGGTTGTCCTGCTGTAAGGTTTATCCCTTACAGTGCAAAGGTTGTCCTAGTTTGTGTAGATCTATCTTTAATCATAAATTTGTTAGATATGATCTAGATTAAATTTATGATTTATTAGATTTAAAAGATGTTTAAATCTAAAATAAAATCTTTTTGTTAATAATTTTTGTGTAAAAAAATTATTTAAAGTTAAATTATTTCAATTACATGAACCTATTTAGATTAGATTTAAAGTAGTTTCATGTTTATTTCATTTGCATCTTGATTATGAATCAAACATGCAATATGGTTGGTAGAACCATATTGTAAAATTATTTTACAAATATGAAAATTATTTTTAAAAAGCCAAACCCAACCCTCAGCCCAAAACTTAATTAAGAATTAAGAAGTTGTTTGATTAGCTAGGATGTGAGAGAACCTTAGACATAAACCATAACACATTGGGTTAATGGGTTAGTGAGAATTAGGTCCATTAATTGGGTTAGACCTATGGTTAGATTAAAGATGGACTTAATTAGAGAATTGACTAAATCTAATCAATTGTTGTCTTAGATTAGGTCAAAGATTCTCTAGATCAATTACAATAGTTGTAGTTGGTCAAGTCCATATCTTTAACGAGAACCAAATAGACTTGATTCTTGGCTAAGCAGTCTAGCACAACTGTTAGATTGATCTAATCAAAATAATTAAACCAGCTGGTGTCTAAGATAAACTAGACCGATGGTTTTTAATTGGGAGCCTGCTTATCTAGCCATTTTTGATGGTGTCTAAGGCAAGCTTTGGTCGACCCTCCCACTGATCGAACTTACCTGGCATCTTGGTGAAATTATTTTTGATCGGATCACTTGACTATTCGAGCTGACCCATGTCAGCTAGGTAAATCAGTGTGACTGATTTAGGTGCTCCTAGACCAGCCCTTTTAATGGTCTCCCTTAAGCTGACTTGGTGAAGCCAGTGGGAGGATCATGATAAGCTGGTTTATCTGACCTCATCCTCTAAATATTTAAATCCTCTAAAATTATTAGGTCCTTAAAATGATAAAGTTATGGAGATAACTGAGTCATAGCCTCCTATTAAGGTGTTTGATAATGAGTCTATTAACTCAATAATCATTGCAGACCCAAAGACCTGGTGCTTGTTGACTAATAGAATTATCATTCATTATATGATGACTTGGAAGTGTCTCTCTAATGGTGGTTAGGTGAGCCAACCAAAGTTAGGCTTAATCATTCGTTGGTTAGATGCACTAAGTATGGTCATGTTAATGGTTGGACCTAACTGGATCCTTACAGTGGAGGCCAAAGCCTACTGATTAGGTTTCTGGGGTAAAATTAAAATTACTAAAAATTGTTTAGAAAAATAATTGGTTATGAACCTACCCTTAGATGTACATGGGTTGGCCAACCAAAGTTGGGCTTGTGTGCAGTCTAACTAGATTCTAGTACCCACTAAGGAGTTAGGGTAATTCTTCGAATTGGAGGTAGAGGCTATCAATTCGAATATAATAGTGAGAGAAACTTTTTGATTAAAATCCAAATCTTTAGGTTTAATGAATCAATTACTAATTAGGTTATGGTTTTCCTTTGAGCAGATATGGCCACTTCTCTATCGCTCCGATCATTGTTGGACAATTTATAAGTTGGTAGGATCCAACTTTGGTAGCTGGTACCAAAAGTTGAAGATAGTCCTGGAGCATGAATGGATCCTATATGTGATAATGGATCCTACACCTGAGGAGCCAGCTGCCAATGCACGTGGAACAGTCAGAGACACTTACCAGAAGTGGCTCAGTGATCGGATCACGGTGCGCTGTATCATGCTGGCTGCCATGAGCGACGAGTTCAGTCGTAGATTCGAGACAGCTCAGCCAAAGAATATGCTTCAAGTGTTGGAGGATGTCTTTGGCACACTCGATGATGTGGAGAGGCATAAGACTAGTTGTGCCATCTTCAACACCAAACTACGGGATGGTGCCTCTGTCACTGATCGTGTATTGTACATGATCGAGCTGATGGAACGATTGAGCAAGCTTGGCTTTTTCTTGCATGAGCAGCTTGGGAAAGATGTAATACTGAACTCGCTGCCCAAGTCTTATCTCCCATTCTTCACTCATTATAGAATGAAAAAGCCTGAAGTAAACTACCACGGGTTACTGGGGTTACTTCAGAACTTTGAGAAGGATCACCCACTTCACAAGGAGTCGGTGAACTTAGTGGGAGGTTCGTCTTCTGGTTCTCGACCCTTTAAGAAAGGGAAGAAGAACAAGAAGAAGAAAGTGAAGAAGGTGCAAGTTCAGGCTGGGACATCAGTGTAGGGCCAGACCAGAAAGATCAAGCTCGATAAGAGTCTATTCTACTGGCAAACATCCTAGATTAAATAGTATGTCAGATATCTACTTATGGCACTGTAGGCTAGGTCATATAAACAAGAACAGAATAAATAGATTGACTCAAGAGAGAATCCTCGAAGTCAGTGATTATGAATCACTTTCCACTTGTGAGTCCGGTCTTCTTGGTAAAATGACCAAATCACCTTTTACTGAAAAAGGTGAGAGAGCTACTGAGCTCTTGGGCCTAGTACATACTAATGTATGCGGGCCTATGAGCACAAGTACTAGAGGTGGATATTTTTACTTCATAACTTTCATGGATGATCTATCCAGATATGGATATGTCTATCTGATGAAACATAAGTCGGATTCATTTGAAATGTTCAAACGATTCCGAAGTGAAGTAGAAAAACAAACTGGGAAAAGCATTAAAACTCTTTGATCTGATCGAGGAGGAGAATATCTTTCTAATGAGTTTCTCACATATCTAAGAGAGAATAGGATTCTCTCCCAATGGACTCCTCCAGGTATATCACAGTATAATGATGTGTCTGAAAGGAGAAATTGGACTCTGTTAGATATGGTCCGATCTATGATGGGTTTTGCTAGCTTGCTGATATCCTTCTGAGGATATGCACTCGAATCGGTTTGTTATCTGTTAAATAGGGTTTCAAGTAAGTCTGTAATTAAGACTCCATATGAGATATGGACAGGGCGTGAGCCAGCACTTTCACATCTTAGGGTCTGGGGGTACTCGGTCTATGTCAAACGATTAGTCACAGACAAACTTGGACCTAGGTCTGACAAATGCACATTCATAGGGTATCCCAAAGAGACCAAAGGATATTTTTTCTACCATGCTGATAAACAAAAGGTGTTCGTCAGCCTTAAGACAATCTTTTTAGAAAAAGAGTTCCTTGATGAAGGAACCATTGCCTCTAAGATTAAACTTGATGAAGTTCAACAGGTAGAAGGACCGACATCAATAGCTGAACTTGAGTCGGATTTGATTAGATCAGATTTGGAGCCCAATGTACCTACACCATTAAGATGATCAGGTAGAGTACCACATCAGTCGGACAGATACTATGATTTCTTGATCCAGAATGATGATCCCATCGAACTCGATGAGAACGATGAGGATCCGATCACCTATATAGATGCAATGCAAAGATCTGATTTCAAGAAAAGGCATGAAGCCATGAAATCCGAAATGGAGTCCTTGAAGGTCAATGATGTATGGACATTGGTTGACCCACCTGAAGGGGTTAAACCCATTGGGTGTAAATGAGTGTTCAAAAGGAAAATGGATGCAGACGGAAAGGTGGAGACTTATAAAGCCTGTCTGGTTGCCAAGGGGATCGTCAACATTATCTTATTGACTATGATGAGACATTTTTCCCTGTGACAATGCTTAAATCCATTCGAATAATGCTTGCAATAGCTGTCCATCTGGATTATGAGATCTAGCAAATGGATGTAAAGACAGCTTTTCTGAACGGAGAGCTGACCGAAGAAGTGTATATGATACAACCTGAGGGTTTACA
>NC_026001.2:45675131-45709349 GCF_000442705.2 Elaeis guineensis | reverse complement strand
ATTTGAAACTTCCTAAACTATTTTCTGTATCAAGTAGTTGACTCTTGAAATCAAGGAGTCAGACTTGTGGCTTCTTGAAGAAAAATAGTTCTATAAGGAATCGACTAATATTCATTATTTTCTTAATAGTTTTGAAATCCTTGATCTGGGATAGGTTTCTTAATTAGAAATGTCCCAAGATTTTATCATTTTATTTTTAATTTTTTTGAGCCATAATTTTTTTTCAAACCCCTCTCCCACCAAATTTGAAATTTCTCTCTCTATTTCTATCTAATTCTTATAGTTCTTGTTCTCCAATGGCACCTCAGAAGCAATTCACCCAAGGAAGATAAAGTTTTATATAGAAATTTAAAAATCTAAGGCTTCTCCAAGTGGCTCTCTCATGCAAGAACGAAAGCCCAATTTGAGTTTCTGAAGCAAACTGATTTGTAATTAGACAAAAAGTTAAGAGATTGGGCTGAAAATTTCTGTGTTCTTTAGATCACTTGAACTATCCAAACTTAGTTCGAGAATCTTATGAAAATATAAAGTTTGGGGTTGAAAACTTAGAATCAGAAGATTAAAGTATCCATATTGCATTAGTTAATATTGAGGATATTGAGGATACCAATGCCAGTACTCATGCTACAACAGATAATGATAATGAGACTCCTACAGCAGAATCATTATGGTAGATATCAGAACTGAGGAGCCAATAGAGTAGTACGAGAGACCACTTTTCCTTCATTGATCAGTCATCTAGAGTGTTCAAATTGTCTACTTGATAAACTGAATGAGGATTCATTTTGTTAAGAGAGTTTCTACCAGGATTGCTTCTTCTATTTGTGCAGAGATTCGAAGGTACCCATCAAAGGCACAGTGATGAGGAGAGAGCTGATGGACGCTCTAGTTTGATCAGAGAGGAGTTCATCAGGCTAATTCAGACTTTCACTGCAATAAGAGATATTTGGAGACAATCATCTAGAGATATCAGACCACTCTCTCCTTCTATCTAGTCTAGACGTACATTTTAGCATGATCCTAACCTACTATGGATTCTAGGATTTATTTCTTAGATCTTTAATAATTCTAGCAATCTATTTCTATCATCTATATAAGAATTAACACTCATACATTTTGTATATCTTCATATTTTCATCATATTCTGTATTTATATTACAGCTAATCAATGAAAATTTGATTTTTATAGAAATTCAACACATTTGATGTTTATACTTGTTTGATTGAATATGTGTTTGATGTGTAATACAAAGGGAGAGAAATGATTGCTTACTTAAATTAAATGATTGTGCTTATTTGCTTAATTGAATATTTATTTTATTTATGAAACTAAGGGAGAGAAAATTATATTCTTGTAAAGCTAATTTTTAAAATAAAAATATATGTTTTGAAAGAAAAAAGAGAAGAATTAAGAAAAATAAAATTTTCTAGCATTTATTATGTAAAAAAAAGAGAGAATTATTTGAATATTATAAGAGAGTTCATTTTTGAACTCGAAAAAGGAGATTTATTTATAAATTTTTGTACTTTGCTTATCTCGACTTAGCCATATAGATTTATTTGAGCATTCATATGGTTTCGATTGTTTGCTTCATTTTGAGTAACTATTCATACTTCACTTATTTTGATCATATTATTGATTTTTAACAATTAATTGGTATCAAAAAATTATTTTTGATCATAAAAAAATCTTATTAATGAACATTGATACTTTATTCTTATTAATTGATGTTGAAAAATGTATTTAAACAATGTTCTTCTTGAATCTTTTTTTAAGGAAGGTGTCATTTATTTTAAAGCTAAATATTTAAAAATGACTTCAAATTTATTCAATTGGTATTAGATAGTTTATTGTTTGTCTTGTATTTCATTGATCTACTTTTTAACAAAAATAAAAGAATATCTTAGTCTCAAATCTGATTTTGCAAGGCTATATTCTTGATAAGACATCATTTGAAATAAATTCAAGAAATTAGTATCTTTTCTAAACTAAATTGCCTAATACTTCTTATGAAAAGGATGAAATAATTTCTTTGAAAATAACCAAAAATCTCTTATGATTTATAGATATTAGTTCAAATTAATTTATCATTTTAAATTTTCAAAACTGTTTGATTTGAATCGATATATTTTTATCACTTCAAAATTAAAATAATTAATATAAAAATTTTTCAAGAAAGTTGCTATTTTAAAATATATGGTATCAAACTAAATTTGAAATATATTTTTATATTTTACTATGATTGATTATTTTTAAGAAAAGGATTTAAAATATGTTCTTTTTAAAATCTCTAATTGGTATTACGATAATTGCTATTTGGTTTGATTTTTAAAATAATTGATATTAAGAAGATTAATTTTCATAATTGATATCAGACAATCTAGTTTTGCTTTGTATTCCATTGCTTTATCTCTTGATAAAAAGAAAAGAATGCCTTATTTCAAGTTTATTCCATTGCTTTTAGAAATCCAAAACTCTTACCTTTTTGCATCGAATTTACTCAGATTTTTTCTGAGATTTTTGTGACTTTTAGGGAACACATTGTGCACCCTTTGCTGGTGGTCCATGCATGAAAATAAGGAGGAGGCACCCAAGAGTTGGGCGCCCCTTATCTTGCCATGTTTGGATAAGTCTTGACTAGGTATTTGACCTAGACAAGGACTCCATAATATCTCTCTCTATAAAATGAGTTTCTTCATAAAATTTTTGAGAACACAGAGATTTGAGAGACCTTTGGGGCATTCAAAAATCAGAGAGAAAGATCTTTGGGTCGTGGAGATATAATAGACACAAGACAGGGTGTCTAGGAGAGAATAAAGAGAAGAAGAAGAGGATCTTCTTCTAGGGTTGTTAGTTTCATCTCTTTCCTTCCTCCATCTTGAGTTTTCTGAGAGTATCTCAGATTTAAAACTCCTCCTCTACTTTTCATCTTTGAAGAGCTCAAATCAAGAAGAAGGAGGCACCTGATCAACCATTGAAGAAGGATCAGCACAGTACTAGCATAACTGTGTGATTTCCTGAAGCAAGACTTCTGATCGAGATTCGTGGGCTCGTGTGGATGACTCCTAGAGATCGGATGTGTGTGCGGTTTGCAACATCATCCTCAAGTCTGGATCAGCAAGGTTAGAACGTCTAACTTGCAAGGTAATAGATCCGATCTATTATTTAATACATACATTAGATGTAGTATAGAAACATGTTGATATGATCAACATGTAGTTCATGCTCTATATATTTTAATTTTTGATTTAATGCTATATAATAATCATGTAATAGAATTTTAGATCTAGAGATTCTTTAGTTTTAGAAAATAAATTTTGATTTATTTTAATCTTCTGTTGTCTGATCTTGAAAAAATTTCAAGATCTAACCCTGAAATCCTAGATCTGGTTCTTTCAATTGGTATTAGAGTCTAGGTTGTTTATTATATGATTATTTATACATGCTTAGATTATCTCTTAGATTAGATCTAATTTATAATCTGATTATTAAATCTAAAATTAAAATTTTAGATCAATCATGAACTGTAAGGTTGTCCTGCTGTAAGGTTTATCCCTTACAGTGCAAAGGTTGTCCTAGTTTGTGTAGATCTATCTTTAATCATAAATTTGTTAGATATGATCTAGATTAAATTTATATTTATTAGATTTAAAAGATGTTTAAATCTAAAATAAAATCTTTTTGTTAATAATTTTTGTGTAAAAAAATTATTTAAAGTTAAATTATTTCAATTACATGAACCTATTTAGATTAGATTTAAAGTAGTTTCATGTTTATTTCATTTGCATCTTGATTATGAATCAAACATGCAATATGGTTGGTAGAACCATATTGTAAAATTATTTTACAAATATAAAATTATTTTTAAAAAGCCAAACCCAACCCTCAGCCCAAAACTTAATTAAGAATTAAGAAGTTGATAGTTAGTTGTGAGAAGAACCTTAGACATAAACCATAACACATTGGGTTAATGGGTTAGTGAGAATTAGGTCCATTAATTGGGTTAGACCTATGGTTAGATTAAAGATGGACTTAATTAGAGAATTGACTAAATCTAATCAATTATTGTCTTAGATTAGGTCAAAGATTCTCTAGATCAATTACAATAGTTGTAGTTGGTCAAGTCCATATCTTTAACGAGAACCAAATAGACTTGATTCTTGGCTAAGCAGTCTAGCACGAACTGTTAGATTGATCTAATCAAAATAATTAAACCAGCTGGTGTCTAAGATAAACTAGACCGATGGTTTTTAATTGGGAGCCTGCTTATCTAGCCATTTTTGATGGTGTCTAAGGCAAGCTTTGGTCGACCCTCCCACTGATCGAACTTACCTGGCATCTTGGTGAAATTATGTTTTGATCGGATCACTTGACTATTCGAGCTGACCCATGTCAGCTAGGTAAATCAGTGTGACTGATTTAGGTGCTCCTAGACCAGCCCTTTTAATGGTCTCCCTTAAGCTGACTTGGTGAAGCCAGTGGGAGGATCATGATAAGCTGGTTATCTGACCTCATCCTCTAAATATTTAAATCCTCTAAAATTATTAGGTCCTTAAAATGACAAAGTTATGGAGATAACTGAGTCATAGCCTCCTATTAAGGTGTTTGATAATGAGTCTATTAACTCAATAATCATTGCAGACCCAAAGACCTGGTGCTTGTTGACTAATAGAATTATCATTCATTATATGATGACTTGGAAGTGTCTCTCTAATGGTGGTTAGGTGAGCCAACCAAAGTTAGGCTTAATCATTCGTTGGTTAGATGCACTAAGTATGGTCATGTTAATGGTTGGACCTAACTGGATCCTTGCAGTGGAGGCCAAAGCCTACTGATTAGTTTCTGGGGTAAAATTAAAATTACTAAAAATTGTTTAGAAAAATAATTGGTTATGAACCTACCCTTAGATGTACATGGGTTGGCCAACCAAAGTTGGGCTTGTGTGCAGTCTAACTAGATTCTAGTACCCACTAAGGAGTTAGGGTAATTCTTCGAATTGGAGGTAGAGGCTATCAATTCGAATATAATAGTGAGAGAAACTTTTTGATTAAAATCAAATCTTTAGGTTTAATGAATCAATTACTAATTAGGTTATGGTTTTCCTTTGAGCAGATATGGCCACTTCTCTATCGCTCCGATCATTGTTGGACAATTTATAAGTTGGTAGGATCCAACTTCGGTAGCTGGTACCAAAAGTTGAAGATAGTCCTGGAGCATGAAGGATCCTATATGTGATAATGGATCCTACACCTGAGGAGCCAGCTGCCAATGCAGTGGAACAGTCAGAGACACTTACCAGAAGTGGCTCAGTGATCGGATCACGGTACGCTGTATCATGCTGGCTGCCATGAGCGACGAGTTCAGTCGTAGATTCGAGACAGCTCAGCCAAAGAATATGCTTCAAGTGTTGGAGGATGTCTTTGGCACACCCGATGATGTGGAGAGGCATAAGACTAGTTGTGCCATCTTCAACACCAAACTATGGGATGGTGCCTCTGTCACTGATCTGTATTGTACATGATCGAGCTGATGGAACGATTGAGCAAGCTTGGCTTTTTCTTGCATGAGCAGCTTGGGAAAGATGTAATACTGAACTCGCTGCCCAAGTCTTATCTCCCATTCTTCACTCATTATAGAATGAAAAAGCCTGAAGTAAACTACCACGGGTTACTGGGGTTACTTCAAACTTTGAGAAGGATCACCCACTTCACAAGGAGTCGGTGAACTTAGTGGGAGGTTCGTCTTCTGGTTCTCGACCCTTTAAGAAAGGGAAGAAGAACAAGAAGAAGAAAGTGAAGAAGGTGCAAGTTCAGGCTGGGACATTAGTGTAGGGCCAGACCAGAAAGATCAAGCTCGATAAGAGTCTATTCTACTGGCAAACATCCTAGATTAAATAGTATGTCAGATATCTACTTATGGCACTGTAGGCTAGGTCATATAAATAAGAACAGAATAAATAGATTGACTCAAGAGAGAATCCTCGAAGTCAGTGATTATGAATCACTTTCCACTTGTGAGTCTGGTCTTCTTGGTAAAATGACCAAATCACCTTTTACTGAAAAAGGTGAGAGAGCTACTGAGCTCTTGGGCCTAGTACATACTAATGTATGCGGGCCTATGAGCACAAGTGCTAGAGGTGGATATTTTTACTTCATAACTTTCAGGATGATCTATCCAGATATGGATATGTCTATCTGATGAAACATAAGTCGGATTCATTTGAAATGTTCAAACGATTCCGAAGTGAAGTAGAAAAACAAACTGGGAAGAGCATTAAAACTCTTTGATCTGATCGAGGAGGAGAATATCTTTCTAATGAGTTTCTCACATATCTAAGAGAGAATAGGATTCTCTCCCAATGGACTCCTCCAGGTACATCACAGCATAATGATGTGTCTGAAAGGAGAAATTGGACTCTGTTAGATATGGTCCGATCTATGATGGGTTTTGCCAGCTTGCTGATATCCTTCTGAGGATATGCACTCGAATCGGTTTGTTATCTGTTAAATAGGGTTTCAAGTAAGTCTGTAATTAAGACTCCATATGAGATATGGACAGGGCGTGAGCCAGCACTTTCACATCTTAGGGTCTGGGGGTACTCGGCCTATGTCAAACGATTAGTCACAACAAACTTGGACCTAGGTCTGACAAATGTACATTCATAGGGTATCCCAAAGAGACCAAAGGATATTTTTTCTACCATGCTGATAAACAAAAGGTGTTCGTCAGCCTTAAGACAATCTTTTTAGAAAAAGAGTTCCTTGATGAAGGAACCATTGCCTCTAAGATTGAACTTGATGAAGTTCAACAGGTAGAAGGACCGACATCAATAGCTGAACTTGAGTCGGATTTGATTAGATCAGATCTGGAGCCCAATGTACCTACACCATTAAGATGATCAGGTAGAGTACCACATCAGCCGGACAGATACTATGATTTCTTGATCCAGAACGATGATCCCATCGAACTCGATGAGAACGATGAGGATCCGATCACCTATATAGATGCAATGCAAAGATCTGATTTCAAGAAAAGGCATGAAGCCATGAAATCTGAAATGGAGTCCTTGAAGGTCAATGATGTATGGACATTGGTTGACCCACCTGAAGGGGTTAAACCCATTGGGTGTAAATGAGTGTTCAAAAGGAAAATGGATGCAGACGGAAAGGTGGAGACTTATAAAGCCTGTCTGGTTGCCAAGGGAGATCGTCAACATTATCTTATTGACTATGACGAGACATTTTTCCCTGTGACAATGCTTAAATCCATTCGAATAATGCTTGCAATAGCTGTCCATCTGGATTATGAGATCTAGCAAATGGATGTAAAGACAGCTTTTCTGAACGGAGAGCTGACCGAAGAAGTGTATATGATACAACCTGAGGGGTTTACATCCACAGATGAGTCCAAGGTGTGCAAGCTTCAGAGATCCATTTATGGATTGAAGCAAGCTTTTCAGAGTTGAAACATGCGTTTTGATAAGGTGATCAAAACGTATGGCTTCGTTAAGAATGGAGAATAGCCCTGCATCTATAAATGGGCAAATGATCCAGTTGTGGTATTCTTGTCTTGTACGTGGATGACATTCTCTTAATCGGGAATGACATTCCTGCATTACAGAGAATAAAAGTTTGGTTGTCATCGCAGTTCTCCATGAAGAACTTGGGTGAAACATCCTACATTCTAGGGATGAAGATCTATAGGGATAGATCTAAAAAGATGCTTGGATTATCCCAATCCACGTACATAGACACTGTGCTGAAGAGGTCAGCATGGAGAATTCCAAGAAGGGCTATCTACCGATAGGCCATGAAATTTCTCTCTCTAAGAAGGATTATTCGACAACTCCTAAAGAGAGAGAACGTTTGAGTAGAGTCCCATATGCTTCGATCGTGGGATCTATCATGTACGTCATGACATGTACAAGACTAGATATGACATACTCACTAGGAGTAGTGAGTAGATACCAATCTGATCCTGAAAAAAATCACTGAAAAGTGGTTAAAGCCATCTTTAAGTATTTAAAAAATACTAAGGACCAATGGTTGGTTTATGGCGAGTCAGATCTGAAATTTATGGGGTTCACAGACTCCAGCTTTTAATCTGACCATGATGACAACAGAAGCGTGTCGGGTTATATCTTTACTTTGAATGGTAAAGCTATATGCTGGAAGAGTTTCAAGTAGCATACTGTGGTAGACTCTATTTGTGAAGTGGAGTACATCGCAGCATCGGATGCCGCGAAAGAAGCTGTATGGCTGAAAAAATTCATCACCGAGCTCGAAGTAGCATCCTCCCTTGATGGTCCGGTCTTGCTTTACTGCGATAGCACTGGTGCCATAGCTCAGACGAAGGAACCCAAAGCACACCAGCGAACGAAGCACATTTTGCGCCCTTCCACCTGGTTCGAAAGATCGTGGATCGAGGTGACATCGACTTTCAATAGATCGACAGAAAAGAGAACCTGGCCGACCCCTTCACTAAAGTCCTGGTGATAAAGGAGTTCGACAACCACAAATTGAAGATGGGTATTAGATACTGTGCCGAGTGGCTTTAGGACAAGTGCGAGTTGTTGGAAAATATGTCCCAAAAGTCAATCATCAAGCTATTGACGGTTGAGCAACCAAGTATGGTAATTGATTTGTTAATAAATAAAATATATTTGGTATTTTCATCATAAGCTTTCATCTTCTAATGAACTCTGTTGTTATGATGAAGTCCTTAGGACTATTTAGATTCGATAAAGAGGAGATTTATCGATTAGTCCTTAAAATTATTCACGACCAAATGATAGACTGTTAATAAGGACGACAGCTTCTATTGAGCATAGGTCACTGTAGGCCATATGGGTTGGTTGTCCTCTTAATTAAGAAGTATGGAGACACTGGTATGGTATACAGGTGAGATGTAAGGGTACATCATCATTGAACGTGATCAACTCCAGAGTATTCTGCTGTCGAGAATATCTTTGATGGGATATAGGTATAGGTGTCCCTTAGACCTGAGATTACCTCAGTGACTTGCAAGCAACTCACTGTGCTTTGGTACTGGACTAACTGAATTTTTAATTTAGTAACAGAAGGCTTCTGGGCATAGTCAAGTACTTGCGAAGTCAGAGTGTGATCGAGATGGGATTGACCACTCCAAGAGTTAGAGAAGAATGAGTCACTGTATTTCAATTTAGCAAAATCTTGGCCAGGATAATCCATCAGATAGATTTGATATTTTGAAATACAATATGGACAACCTGATCAGAGTTGAGAGTTGAACTCTGAAGTGTCCTATGATCATTTTGGTCAAGGGGATGAATTATATGAAAACTATGATCATTCCGATCGTCGGGTATCATTGCTAGATGGTCACTTTGATTGATACAGGAATTTGTTCCTGTACTACCAGCTTAGGTTTGGACCTATGAGATCATATACATTAGAATTCATGATCCGATCAGATGATTGATCAACGATTAAGAATCATTCTAGGGTTAAATGATCAATACGATTGACATTTAACCTAATGCAAGTGTTGCAGGAGGATCGATTAGCAATTCGATTGCTAATTGGCTTAATTTGATTAAGCCAATGGGCTAAGATTATGTCTAATTGAATATGATTTAATTAGATTTAGTTTAGGCTTAATCAGAAGATTGATCAACGATTAAGAATCATTCTAGGGTTAAATGATCAATACGATTGACATTTAACCTAATGCAAGTGTTGCAGGAGGATCGATTACAATTCGATTGCTAATTTGCTTAATTTGATTAAGCCAATGGGCTGAGATTATGTCTAATTGAATATGATTTAATTAGATTTAGTTTGGGCTTAATTGAATCAAGTCTAATTGATTTATTGGATACGCCAAGTGCAAGGAAAAAACTAGTCCTACTTCAATTAGGACTTGGGTCAACCTAATTTTTAATTTGATTAAAAAATTAAATCTAATTTAAATCTAATTTAATCTGATTAAATTAGATTTTTAATTGGATTAAGACCTATTTTAATTGGGTTGATCTAATTTTGGTTTGATTTGATTTGAGAAATCAAATTAAAACAAGTCATAAGATAGAATCTTAGTAAGACTAGGATTCTACCTTGCGCCACATAAGCCCCCCCACACCCTCTCTCTTATTCCACGCCAATCCCCTCTTATTTTGTGCAACAAAAGCCCTCTCCTAGGTCTTTCCTATGTCCAAAAGGTTTCCTCTCTTCTTTCATACATGGAAAGTGGTTGTGGATCAAATCAAAGTAGGAATAAATTTGGATTTCAAATTCTATGAGATAGAGTTTTAGAAATCCAAAACTCTTTCCTTTTTGCACCAAATTTATCCAAATTTTTTTTTGAAATTTTCATAGCTTTTAGGACACACATTTTGTACCCTTTGCTGGTGGTCCATGCACCAAAATAAGGAGGTGGCACCCAAGAGTTGGACGCCCCTTATCTTGTCATGTTTGGATAAGCCTTGACTAGATATTTGACCTAGACAAGGACTCTATCATATCTCTCTCTATAAAATGAGTTTCTTCATGAAATTTTTGAAGAACATAGAGATTTGAGAGACCTTTGGGGCATCCAAAAATCAGAGAGAAGATCTTTAGGTCGTGAAAATATAATAGACACAAGACATGGTGTCTAGGAGAGAGTAAAGAGAAGAAGAAGTGGGTCTTCTTCTAGGATTGTTAGTTTCATCTCTTTCCTTCCTCCATCTTGAGTTTTTTGAGAGAATCTCAGATCTAAAACTCCTTCTCCTACTTCTCATATTTGGAAGAGCCCAAATCAAGAAGAAAGAGGCACCTGATCAACCATCGAAGAATGATCAGCACAGTACTAGCATACTGTGCTGATTTTCGAAAGGACTTCTGATCGAGATTCATGGGCTCGTGTGGATGACTCCTAGAGATCGGATGCATGTGCAGTTTGCAACATCATCCTCAAGCCCGAATTAGAAAGGTTAGAACATCTAACTTGTAAGGTAATAGATCTGATCTATTATTTAATACATACATTAGATGTAGTATAGAAACATGTTGATATGATCAACATGTAGTTCATGCTGTATATATTTTAATTTTTAATTTAATGCTATGTAATAATCATATAACAGAATCTTAGATCTAGAGATTTTTTAATTTTAAAAAATAAATTTTGATTTATTTTAGTCTTTCACTGTCTGATCTTGAAAAAATTTCAAGATCTAATTTTAAAATCCTAGATCTGATTCTTTTAGATTTGAATTGATTTTAATGATTTTTCTTAAATTCTTTACTTGTGCTTTTTGATGCTGTCAAAAAAAGAAAGAGTTATGTGGAGTATATGCTTAAGATGATCATATGCTTGAAATGCTTGAGTTGATCAGTTGATTCATTATGCTAGAGATACTCATTTACTTGCTTGAAAAATTATATGAAATGAGTATGTTATGTTGAATATAATTTTAAATGTATGCGCTCTTGAATATAATGATAATATTCATGAAGTAAGTATTTACTTATCCACTTAATGTTTATATTGATAAATTAATTAAAATATATTATATTTTTATTATGTATATACTCCAAGTTTTATTATCATCAAAAAGGAAGAGATTGTTGATCCTATGATTGATTTTGATGATAATAAAATATTGAGTGATTATATTACTAATCATGTATTTTAAGGTTGAATATAAGATTTTCTAGATATTTACAATGAAGAATTTATCTTAAGGATAAATTCTCTCACGATATCAAGCCAAAGTACTTAAAAGAATAAGTTCTTACAAATTTAGATGGCTTATTATGAAGATAAATGAAATTAGAAGAAGTAAATATAATTTAGAAGAGATTAGAACTAAGAAATTCAAGTTTAGAAGGCCAAAATATGAAAAAAAATGAAGTTAGAAGGTTTGGAGCTGACTCCAAAAGGTTTTGAGTCGACTCTGGCATGTTGGAAGAAGACTGGTATAGGTTCGAGTTGAGTCAATTTCAATCCGAACTGACTCACCTGTAAATTAAGCTGACTCGCCCGTAAATAGAACCGACTCCATTCATGGGGATAGCAATAACAGCTAGTTTTCTATACTTTTTCAATGACTATTTTTTTGTTCTAATGGTTATTCTAAGGCTTCCAGCAGTCAAAACTTACTCTCAAGCCTCTTTCAAGTCTATTAAAAATCAGAGAATCATTTGAAAATAATAATTAAGAGGATAAAGGAGAAACTTTTAGTTTGAGTGAGAAACATTAAATATCAATGGAAAGAGAAGAAACGAGAGGAATTAGTGCACAGATTTGAGAGCTTTTAAAGAATGATCTTTTCCAATATTTTTTACATTCTCTCAAGTATCAAAGAAGAGAAGTCAAGTATTAAAAGAGCAACTCTTCATCAACTTTCTCCATGCCTAAAAGAGTTTATTTTTTATTTTTCTTTTATGCTAAAGTTTTTGTTTATTATATTTTGTTTTGTTTACAAATTTTTTTAAGGAAAAGAAACTTAGGATAAAGGCCTATCGAAATCCGAAATTGGACTTTGTAGGTTTTGGTTAGTAGGCCCATAAAACTAACTAGATTGATTGTAAACTTAAAAAATAATCGGTGTAAGGTTTTAATTGGTAATCCTGAAAAACCAACTAGGTTTGTTTGTGAGCTCAAGTAAAACAAACACACAGTAATCAAAAAGATTATAGTAAAATTTTCAAGAGATTCTTGGAGAGTAGACGTAGGTGTAGAGTTACACCGAATCACTATAAATTATTTTGTATTGGTACGGTGACTTATCTTATTTACTTTTTTTGTTTTTCTTACTTGCTTTACATTGTTTTAATACTTGTATTGCATCTCTCAAATGTTAATTCTCCTACCACTCATTACATACATCTCATAATCACTTGAGTTAGCTTAAATTGAAGCACATGCTTGCCTAAATTTCAAATTTAATAAAATTTTTAAAGAACCAATTCACCTCTCTCTAGTTGCTACTTTTGAGCAACATCTAACAATTAGAAAGAATATGAATAAATAAGAAAGACATGATTGGTGGATAGTTGCATCCAATAATCTAGATTAGTCTGGTCATCTAATTTCATCCGATTAAGATCCAATTGGGATATAGGTGGTTTAGAGTCTATCTACTGAGTCACTCAAATTCAAAACAATAGTGCTGGGATTCCTTTATTGAGTTCATAAATCAAGTAGAGAAAAAAAATCAAAAAAGAGAAATTAATAAGGTATGATAGAATTGATCAGATGATATAGTCTGATATCTCTATTGGTTCAATCAAGATGATCTAATCAAGTCATGATTAAACTAGTATATAGATGATTTAAAATAAAATCATGGATGATCAACTCTAACGATTCCCAATCTGATCAAGATGGATGCAAGCACCATACCCGATGATTATAGATCAAAATCTTTTCATTAGGATCGTTCAAACATCATTGATCTTCTCAAAGTTCTAGAAACTCTAAAAGAGAGAAATAATTTAGAGAGAAAAAATTATAGAGAGAGAAATTAGAGAGAAAGTGGAGAGAAAAATTAGAGAGAGAAAGGGAGGAAAGAGAGGGGAGAGGAATAAAGTCTTTTTTTCTTTCTTTTTTTTTCTTTTTCTTTTTTTTTTCTTCTTTTTCTTTCTTTTTCTTTTTCTCTTTCTTCTTCTTTCATTTGGGTGGTGAAACAGGGGATCTTTGAATCCCCTTGATATTTCTCGACTCTAAGATAATCTTGCCAGAAAAAGGGGTCCGTGGCTGCGGTCCATGGTGGCACAGCCATGGGACTCTGATTGGATGCTCGATGGTGATGAATAGCATCGATAATCAAGGTTATACGAATAGCAAAAATAGGGCACCTATTTAATTTCCAACTAAATCCGATGATAGTCGGCCAAAATCTATACTCCAAAGGCCATAAAAGAACTAGGAGGAGGGTTAATCAACAAGAGCCAACCTCATACCTGATTTTTTGATGGCCTTTGGGATGAAATCTAGTGAACTTGGAGAAAAAGAAAAAGATTTCTTTTTGGTGATGAATGGCAACCACTTGAAGTTATTGGGGGTTTGAAGGGAGGCTTGGCTCCCTTTTTAAAGAGGATCGGAGGAGGAGTCCGAGTCCTCCCGACTTCCATCTTCATCAGAAGTGAAGGATTTATCAGGTTTCTCGCATGTATTTTAGTTAATCTCATTAATTAAAATAACTTCACATGCTTTTAATTAATCATGTTAATTAAGTAGAGTTGGAAAAGAGAAATAGATCTAATCTATTCCATTAGCACAGCAGAAATAAAATTTAATACTCAACCCTTCATGTGAAAGATAAAATCTATCCCCAAGATCCCAATGTACAAAGGAGAAAAAGAACCGAAGAATAAAAAAAACAACGTTTTCTTTTCATACCTTTGTGTGGGTAAATAAACTTCACAACTGTGGAATGTGGATTGGTTTTTTTTCTTGTAGCCATGCAAGTGCCGACCTCCACGAGTATCCACACGAAGATGAAGATCAGATCAGCAGTAGGACGACGGCTTCCTTAAGATTTTCTTTTGCTGAATTTTTGAATTTTAGGACGCAAGAGAGAAGAGGGAGAAGCCCTTGGGCAAGGAGAGGGAGGAGAGAGAGCTTGGGCGGCAGCCTTGCAGCTAGGGAGAGAACTTTGGGGTGTGGGGATGATCTTTATTCTTGGGGCATGGCCATCCTTTTATAGGTTCAAAACCCTAGGGTGCCGCCTCATCTTTCATAAAAAAAAATCTCCTTTTCCAAAGAGGATTGACGGCTAGGGTAATTGGAGGGAGACTCGCAGTGTTGCCGCCCCATATAATTCAGTAAAAAAACTTTCCTTCTTTGGCTTAGGTGGCTAGAGTTTCAAAAACCCTAATGGTGTCGCCCCATACCTTCCTTATTTGGTCCCCATATGGCACCTAAGGTTTCATGCAAGGAAACCCTTAGGGTGTAGGCCTTCCTTGATCGATCAAAGTCTAGTCCAGATAAGACAAGGAGGCTAGGTTTAATTGTTATACAATTGATACACCCAAATTTTTTTGAGTGCATGTGACCCAAGCTCCAATTGACCCAAGCCTTGACCCAAATTCAATTGAACCTAAATCCCTATTTTATTGAACTTGAATTTAGCCATAATTAATTGATCTAATCAAATTAGGACATACAACATTTGCATATTAATCTTCTTCGAACTTTACTAACTATTAGCAAATAAGTTTCTACTACTTGTAACAATTACAAGTTAGTCCAATTATCAACCACATTGATAATTTGAATCTTGCAATGATTTGTAATCATTATCCAACTATCTGATTAGTTTCAATCTCTTTATGTGTGAGATCCCATAGGTTCTATTCTGTTTAATAGTGAGTCATGTTGTGATCTCCATCACAACATCATTGAAACTCTTTTCAATGGATTGGAACGTTTCCAATTTTTCTCAACATGAATCATTTGATCATCTATCTGATTCTCTATGAGTCCATAATCCATCAGTGATATCTAGCAGCATATGATGACAGCCCAAAAGAATGAAATGAGATAAATCTCTAGGTACAGTTAGCATGTGATACAATTCTTCTATCATAGGCATGTATATTCATGTCAAAAGAAATCATGGCTCTGATACCACTGATAGTGATCGCAGACAGTTTCATGCATGCAATTTCAATTTTTTTTAAAATTTAATGCAGCGAATGACATTTAGATCAATCAAATTAACCTAGCATGTATTGAATCTGATCTAAAACTACCTATCATGGATCGTATGATATAAAAATATATGCATAATCTGATATCAAAAATTATAGATCATATTTATAAACAAGATCAAATCTACTAAAAAATTTGTGATCAAATCTCGATACCTGAGTGCGGATCGATATTCATCGTAGCTGGTGACCGTGGTTTTGTCAGTTGCTTCTAGCCACATGGATATTCGATCTCTACAGATATTCACATGAAGCTTTGATTTGATCGATCTTTTTGGAGTGCTAGCTCCTTGCAGAGACCTACTTGATAGCCAATCTAGGAGGAAAAACAAGTGGAGGTAGAAGATGAACTAGAGAAAATCTTTTTCTTTTTCTTTTTTTTTTCTCACTCAAAAACCCCATGCCTAGCAACCAAAAACCCATGCATAAGCCTCTCAGCCCTCACCCCTTTTTCTTTAAAAAATATGGTAGAAAGACCTCTCTTTGTCACACAAAAAGAACTCTTCTTATGGTGGGCAACAAAGATCAAGATAAGGATAAGTTAAGGGTTGGTTTGAGTTCAAATTCAAACTCCTTTTGAATTTAAACTTAAAGTAACTAATCCTTATCCAGGGAAGGTGTCAATGAGGGCTAAGGCATGGAGAATTTCTCTTGCAAAACTGATTTGTGCGATGAGAAATGGCATGGAGAAAAGTGGTGGCGCAAGGGATAAGATTCAATCCAGTTTGAATCAATTTGATCCACTCTGGTCTGATCCAAATCCATATTGGTTAGATCCAAATAGAGAAGGGTGAATCTAATCCAATTGGGAATAAAATCTTCTCAATTAAATCCTAATTCAATTAGAAATTAATTGGACGCAAGTCCTGATCAAATTAATTTTTTTTTCCTTAACGATTAGGTTATCTTATAACCTAATTAAGTCAAATCTAATCGAATCTAATTAAATTAGACTTGATCCGAACCTCATTGTTCAATCAAATTGAGCTAATTAGCAATCTAATTATTAATTAATCCTTCTATAATTCACTATCTGTTAGAAAATTATTTCATCATAATTTTTGCATAAGATTAATCATCAATCATATTGACGATTATACTCTTCAAAGATTCATAATCGTTGATCAGCTATCTGATCAGATAGGAACCTCTATTATATATGACTCCGTAGGTTCGAATGCTAAGCTGGTAGTATAGAAACTAATTTTATACTAATCAAAGTATCCATCTAGCAATGATATCTGACATCTAGATAGGTCAAATTATTGCAAAGTAACATTCAAGAATCTCAAAATATGGTTATCATATAATTCATCTCTTTGACTCTCAATGCTCATGATGACCTTAGAGTTTATATTATCAATTCTTAATCAGTTCATCCATATTCTGTCTTAACCTTATAAATCCTGTGACTCCTCATATGGATTTTTCTGACCAAGGTTTGCTTAATTGAAACACAATGAAGCATTATCTTTAAAATTTGGAGTGGACAATCCCATCTTGACTCACACACGAACTTTACAAGCACTTAACTGTATCCAAAAATCTTCCATCACTATATTAAAATATAGGTAGTCCGGCATCAAAGCACAATGAATTGCTTGTAAGTCACCATGATAATTTTAAATCGGAGGGTCACTTATTCCATATCCTTTATGAGCTACTCTTGACAGCAGAGTGCTCCACAGTTAGATCAAGTTTAGTGTAAATATACTCCTAATTTCATCTGCATGCTATACCAGTATCTCTACACTTCTTGATTACGAGGACAACCAACCCATATAGCACACAATGATCTATACTTGATAGACATTATCGTTCTTATTAATAACGTATCATTTGATCATGAATAGGTTTAAGAACTCTTCGATAAATCCTCCTTTATCGATTAAGAATAGTTCTAGGAACTTCATCATAATATAAGAGTTCTTAAAAAGAAGATGTACAGATTATATTGAACTGCCAAATAACTTTTATTGATTTATAATTCATATACAATTTACATATAAAGAGTACAATCGTCTACAGTTAGATAATTAGCTTTAGGACACAATTTCCAACAACTCCCACTTGGGCTAAAGCCAATTAGAATAGTATCTAATACCTATTTTTCATTTGTGTTCATCGAACTCTTTGATTCTGAGGGCTTTAGCAAATAGATCGGTCATGTTTTCTTTTCCATCGATCTTCTGAAGCTCAACATTACCTTGATCAATGATCTCTCGAATAAAGTGATAGCGATGCAGAATGTGTTGGTTCTCTGATGAGACTTCGATTCTTTAGCTTGAGTTATGGCTCCAGTACTATCATAATACAACAGAACAAGACCATCAATGGAGAGTGCAATTCCAAGCTCGCTGATGAACTTCCTTAACCAAATAGCTTTCTTGGCAACATCGGATGCCGCAATATCTCTACCTCACAAATAGAATCAACTATAGTATGCTGCTTGAAACTTTTTCAATATAGTGCCCCACCATTTAGGGTAAATACATTACTAGACAGATTTTTGTTGTCATCATAATCTGACTGAAAATTAGAATCTATATATCCCATAAATGAGCCATTGGTCCTTAGTATTTCTTAAATACTTGAGGATTATCTTTACAACTTTTAATGGTTCTCATTTGAATCAGACTGATACCTACTTGCTATCCCTAGTGAGCAAGCCACATTCGATCTTATACATGTCACGACGTACATGATAGATCCCACTATCGAGGCATATGGGATTCTACTCATGCGCTATCTCTTTTATGAAGTTATCAAACAATCTTTTTTAAAGAGAGTTATTCCCCGCCCTATCAGTAGATAACCATTCTTGAAATTTATCATGTTGAACCATTTCAGTATGGTATCAATATACGTGGATTGAGACAATTCAAGCAATTTTTTAGATCCATCTCTATAGATTTTTATCTCTAGAATGTAGGATGCTTGTCTCAAATCCTTGATGGAGTACCGTAAAAACAGCCAAAGCTTTACACTTTGTAAAGCAGAGATGTCATTCCCAATTAAGAGAATGTCATCCATATAAAGTACAAGAAAAATAACTACATAACCATTAACTCATTTATAGACACAGGGTTCCTCTCCATTCTTAACGAAGCCATACATTTTGGTTGTTTTATCAAAATACATATTCCAACTTCAGAACGCCTGCTTCAATCCACAAATAGATCTGTTTAGCTTGCACACCTTAGATTCATCTGTAGATATGAACCCTTCAGGTTGTATCATATACACCTCTTCTTCCAGCTCTCCATTAAGAAAGCCATCCCGACATCTATTTACCAGATTCGTAATCTAGGAATACTGCTATCGCAAGCATAATCCGAAAGGATTTAAGCATTGCCATAGGAGAAAATATCTCGTTATAGTTTATATCATAATGTTGACAATATCTCTTGACAACCAAATAGACTTTATATGTCTCTACCTTTCCATCTATATTTCTTTTTCTTTTGAAAATATTTTTGCACCCTATGGGTTTTATCCCTTTAGATGGATCAATGAGTGTCCATATATCATTGATCTTCATGGATTCTATTTTTGACTTCATGACTTGAGCTACTTATCAGTATTAGATCTCTGCATGGCATTAATATAGGTGATCGGATTCTCATTATTTTCATCCAGTTCAATAGGATCGCCATCTTGGACTAAAAAATCATAGTATCTATCTGGTTGATATGTTCTCTATCAGATCTCCTCAAAGATGCCTCTACAATGGGCTCTAAGTTTGATCTAATTAAATTTGACTCTATATTTTCACTTGTCTGTGTCAGTTCTTTTATTTGTCGAACTTCATCAAGTTCAATTTTAGTGATATTAGTTCTTTTCATAAGAAACTTATTTTCTAAAAAGACCATCCTATTACTCACAAACATCTTTTGTTCGTTAGTATAGTAGAAATAATATCCCCTTATTTTCTTGGGGTACCCCACAAAAGAACACTTATCAGACCTTGATCCAAGCTTATCATTTTGAAAGCTTTTGACATAAGCCAGACAACTCAAAATCCTAAGGTGAGAGAGTGTCGGCCTACGTTCAGTCATATCTCATATGAAGTTTTGGTGACAGATTTGCTCGAAACCTTATTCAGAACATAACAAGCAGTCTCAGGAGCATAATCTCAAAGAAAAATAGACAGACTTGCAAATTCCATCATGGATCAAATCATGCCTAACAGTGTTCGATTCATCATTTCTAACACTCCATTATGTTGTGGTGTCCCAAGAGGTGTCTATTGTGAGAGCATCCCATTCTCTTCTAGATATATCAAAAACTCTTTGAAAAGTATTCACCTCCTTAGTCTGATCGAAGAGTTTTAATATTTTTCTCAGTTTACTTTTCCACTTCATTACAGAATCATTTGAATATTTCAAATAATTCAGACTTATATTTCATAAGATAGATATACCCATATAAAGTTTTGGTGATCGATTTGCTCAGAACATTCTCGAGCATATATCAAGTAGTCTCTAAAATATAACCTCAAGAAGACTGGCAAACCCCATAATGGAGCGAATCATATCTAACAAAGTTTGATTTCTCCTTTCAGATACCTTTTTAAATAGTAGTATCTCAGAGAGATCCGTTGAGAGAGAATCTAATTCTCTTCAAGACATGTCAAAAACTTACTACAAAGGTATTCACTTCATCAGTCTAACCAATGAGTTCTAATACTCTTTATAGTTTATTTTTCTACCTCATTACAAAATCGTTTGAATATTTCAAATGATTCAGACTTGTGCTTCATAAGCAAAATATACCCATACCAAGATAGGTCGTCTAAGATTTTAATGAGATAGTAAAGTTCTCTTCTGGTACTTATGTTCATGAGTGCAAATACATCAATATGTATCAAACTCAGAATATTAGTGGCTTATTCACTCTTTCCAATAAAAGGTGACAGTCAACTATGCCAAAGGCAAGCTTCAGTGACATTATCTATCTAGGGTGCTAGCAAGATGTGTACTTTACACTAATATGTTATAGTACTGGATTTATGTCATTTTCAATTGTCTACTCATTATTGTAGTATCATTCACAATGATATCATAATAATCATTCTTATTGACACCATCAATAAGATTGGACAATAGTGACAATCACTTAAAATGACATCGTCAGGATTGAAAATAAGCTTGACGATTCCTAATGTTAGGATTAGAACATACTTCCATCTCTTACATTCAGGAGTCTTTTACCATTTTCAAACCTTCTATTATCTTAAAGTCTTTTGCAATTATTTATAAACATGACTTGTATTGTCAGTATCCTATACTCAAATAGTAGTATTATCGATAAAAAATTTTAAGGAGTTATCATATAACTATCTTGACTAGCAATCATTTGCTGATTTTTTTAAACCTATTTGGGTTAGCCTTAGACTTCTTGATCAATTTAGCTTAAAAAATATATTCAATTTTTGATACTGGCTATCGAAGTTAGATCTGATAACGTTATCACTGTCTAACAGTGAATAGAGCGATAATTTTCTAACCATTTTTGAAAAGAGAACAATTGATCTATTAGTATATGAACTATTTTAAGCCTAAAGACTTGAACTTTAATCTAAAGATTCTCCTACTATTTTATACGAATTGATAGCCTCTACCTCCAATTCGAAAAATTATTTTAATTTCTTAGCAAGTACTAAAATCCACACAGACTGCATTCGAGCCTGAGTATGGCTCAACCAATCCTAGTACATCCATAGGTAGGTTCCTAACCAATTGTTTCTTCAAATAATTTCTAGCAATCAGATTTTGCCCCAGATATCTCTTCAGCAGACATGTGGCGCCTCCACTTAAAAATTTGGTTAGATCCAACTAATAATATAACTACATCAAGTGCATCCAGCAAACAAATATCCAGGCCCGAGTGTGGTTCGACCAATCTGATCATTGATCTGAAGGAGATAGCAAGATGGTCATATGATGAATGATAATTTCAATACCCAATGGACGTCAAGCATGTGGCACCTTCAATGCCTATTTAGAATATTGGACGTATTATCATGTACCTTAATGAGAGGTTATGATCTAGTTATCCCCATAACTAGCTTATTTTATGGACCTAATAATTTAGAAGATTTAGTTAATATATTTTATAAGACATCAGTCGATCTACAAGTCATAAATCCTCTCACTGACTTTGCCAAGTCATGAAAAAGACTAGTGACAGCTGGTTCAATCGATAAGTCATAAATCCTCTCACTGACTTCACCAAGTCATGAGAAGGATTAGAGTCAAATTAGTCTAGGATATCTAAATCAGTCATACTAATTAACCTTAACGACATAAGTCAATTTGAATCATTCAGTAATTTAATCAGTCTAATGACTCAGGCTCAACCACTGAGCTACAATCAAGATCCATATGGTTTAATCAAAGATGTGGACTCGACCTTCTATAACTATTGTGTTTAATCTAGAGTATCCATGATCTAATCTAAATCAACTATTGTTAGATCAGATCAACTATCCTTTTAGTCCATTTAGTTTTTGACTTTTAACCTTAGATCCAACCTAATTAAAAGGAAGTAATTTGAGCTAACCCATGTCTCATGTTTTATGCGATATCATTAGATCTTTAATCATAATTCTAGATCTAAAATATACTTATTAATTTTTAATTAAATATAGCATTAACATGGATTAAGGTTATTAATTGAAATCATTTCAATTTTATAAAATAATTTTACATCATTTTTATGTAAAATTTTCTGTTATGAAAACTAGATTGGCTCACTCCTGAACTGAGTCGGCTCACTTCAGGGGGTCGACTAAGTTTATGCTTGATCGACTAACTGATCATGAACAGTAATCATTATTGTTTGGCTTAAGATAACTGGATCAGATCAGTCAGCACTGAGCCGACTAAACTAGAGGACTGGATCGACTCAGTTCAAAATTGAGTCAGCTCAATTAGCATGTCCACAGGTATCATATAGTTTCAGATCTAAAAATTTTATATAAACTGAAATAAAATCAATCATAAGAACTTTTAGATCATATCTAAATATTTTATGATTTTAAATTTTATTTTTTATGATTAAAATAATTTTAATCATATAGATTAGATGTCTTGCTTTTTTACAACTCAAGCTTTGTATCACATACAACAAATCCTAGAGTTTCAATATCTAGGATTTTGCAGAAAAGTAAGTTCTTTCTTTTGCGTTCTTCTTTATGAGATTAAATCACATGACATCTATTGCCCAGCTATGCAACCCAAGAGGAGGGTGAATTAGATTTTTTTAAAAATTTAAAAATTAACTTACAACTATGAGGATTATTTAACAATGAGCAGGATAAATATGGAGAGTGAAATTTATGTAAGGTGTAGAAGTTGGATGCAAGAAGATAAAAAAATTTAAAAGGAGAGCAAGTAAGCATAACACAAAAACAAGATTTATAGTGGTTCAGTGCCAATCTTGTACCTACATCCACTCTCCAAGCTCTTACTTAGGAATTCAAATCTACTAAATCGTATTCAACTCAAATACAACGTCGGAATCTCCGACTCTAGCTATTCCAAGCTAGAACACTTATTTTTGGGTACAAGCCAATCTAATACAATCCGATTCAAGGTTCGAATCAACCTTTCCATATTTTGGAACCCTTCCAAAATAAAAAATCAACTCAAAAATAGAATATAATAGTTAATCACACGGAAATACAAATGTAGCTCCTTTAATGAGCAAATAAAGCTTTAAATATACTTTACATAATAAGAACGAAGCTCTTCTGATTTTCTTCAAGGTGGTTGAAGACTTGAATGAGCTCTTGAGGGGTTGGTGAACTTGAAATAAAAGCTTCTTGAACTTTTAAGAGGGCTCTTGCTTAGGGTTGAAATGAATGCTTGAAGAATCTTTTTCTAAACCTTTGTTGATTCCCTCCTTTAAGTGTCTTTTATAACTTCAAATGATGGTGGAGAGTAATCTGGACTGAAATAAAGCTGTTAGAGCACATTAAATGGGGATTAAATGCAGCCAAAATGAGCTAAAAACTAACCATTGCAAAATTTTTCCATCGCAGGGGTCGACTCATAGGGTGACTCATGCACAGGGGTCGACTCATGGGGTCGACTCATGCACAGGAGTCGACTCATGGGGTCAGCTCATATGATGCAGAACAGAAATTGACAGTTCTGTATCTTTGACTTGCACAGCAACAGAGGTCGACTCATAGGGTTGACTCATGCAGAGGGGTCGGCTCATGGGGTCGACTCAATTGGGTGTGCCAGCTAAAAATAACGTGCCGTTCAGCCCCTTTTGACATGAGTCGACTCATGGGTCGACTCAAATTTATAAACATAATTTTTTTTCAAAATGCACATCCAAAAATATTGAAATTGCCTCCAATAGATTACAAATCTTGTGTTCTTGCTCTTGAGGCTTCCGAATCAGAACTTGGTAAAATTACAATTTTGCCCCTGAAATACAACAAATCTTTTTCCAAGTCAAAATCATTAGTAACCCCTTCAAATGCTTTGTAATCATCAAAATAATTCAAGGAGCAACAGCATCCGTATATGCCATAAGAGCATCCTATCGAATAGGAAGAGAGAGCCTTTAAACCCTTTTTGCTCCTATGATCGGACGATCTGATGATCAATCCAATCTAAGTACATGCTAATCGGATCATCTAATCTACTCACATATCATATATATAAAAATTTAGATCTAATCTAAATTATATCAGATTTGATTTTTATATTAGATCATATCTAAAATTAAATTATAACATATCTAATGCATTACTAAATCTAGATTTCAACTCTACATGCATATATGTTCACGTCATAACGAACCTTTGCTCTAATAGCAGTTGAAAGAAAGTATGATGGTTTTATGTATGTATTTTTAAAATTTTATAGTAGAATAATTTAATTTACAATGTATGTATAAATCAAATCTAAAATTATCATAGAGAATTTATGACATAAACTAATATGCATGTATGTAAATCTGAAATCTAAAATTTAGCAAATATAAATCTTATCTATATTATATTTAGATCATATCTAAATATGAATTGAGTTCAAAACTTGATATTTGAGTATGGATAGCAGATCATCATATCTAAAATCCATGATAGTTGGTTCTTCATAATGCTCAGTAGCTGCACATGCATCCAACCTCTACGGATATCCATACGAAGTTCTTGTGCTGATCGATCTTCCTGAGAGTACTAGCTCGCGAAAATATCTTTTGTTGGCTGATTTAAAAAAAATATAAAGAAGTTAAAGAATAAGGAGATCCTCTCCTTTTCTTTCTGAATCCATGCATCAGATCTCTATGATAGAGATCAAGAGAAGAATCCTTTCTTCTCAATTTCCCACGTTCAAGAGAAAATCTTTCTCTCTTTCATTTTGCATCATCAAGAAGAACTTTTTTTCTATTGCTCTATGAATTGATTTTGATGATTACAAAATATTTGAGGGGGTTACTAATGATTTTGGCTTGAAAAAAGATTTATTGTATTTTAGGGGCAAAATCATAATTTTATCAAGTTCTGATTCGAAAGCCTCAAGAGCAAGAACAGAAGATTTGTAATCTATTGGAGGTAATTTTATATTTTTTGGGTATATATTTTGAGAAAAAATCAAGTTTAAAGAAAAAGATCGACCTCTTAGGTCGATCCCTGTCAAAAGGGATTGAATGACATGCTATTTTTAGTTGGCACACCCAAAGGAGACGACTCTAGGGGTCACCTCTATTGTCTGTGCAAGCCAAAGATATAGAACAGTCACTTTCTATTCTGCGCCACAGAGGTCGACCCTATGAGTCGACCCCTGTGTAGGGGACACCCTATGAGTCGACCCCTGAATGAAAAATCTCCATAACGACTAGTTTTTTAGTTCATTTTGATCATATTTAATGCTCATTTAAAGCTCTCCAATGGTTTTAAACTTGTTCAGATCTCTCTATAGCATTTATTGAAGATATAAAGGCACTTGAAGGAGGAAAAAAGATAAGAGATTCAAGCATTCATTTCAGCCCTAAGCAAAAAGCCCTCTTCAAGCAAAAGAAGCTGTCATTTCAAGTTCACCAATCCCTCAAGAGCTCATTCAAGTCTTCAACAACCTTGAAGAAAATTAAAAAAGCTTCTTTCTTATTGTGTAAAGTGTTCTTAAAATTTTATTTGCTCATTAAATAAGCTAAACTTATATTTCTTTATCATTAACTCTTATATTCTGTTTCTATCTTGATTTTTAGTTTTGGAAGGGTTCCAAAACTTGGGTAGATTGATCTAAATCTTGAATCAAATTGTATTGGATTGGCTTATACCCAAAAAATAAGTATTCTAGCTTGGGATAGCTAGAGTCGGTGGTACCGACGTTGTATTCTTGTTGGATACGTTTTAGTAGATTTAAATTCTCAAGTAGGAGCTTGGGAGTGGATGTAGGTGCAAGGTTGACACCAAACACTATAAATCTTGATTGTTTGTGGTGTGCTTACTTACTATCTATTTAAATTTCTTTATTTTTTGCATTCTTACATCTCATTTCTACACTTAGCTTAAATCACTTACTACATATAACTTGCTCATTATTACTTAATCTTTGTGGTTCTAAATTAACTTTAAAATTTTAAAAACTTAATTCACCCTCCCTCTTGGGTTGCATAGCTGGACAACAAGTGGTATCAGAACTCGATGCTCTAGCCTTACTTTGATTTAACCATCAAAAAGCTAAAGATCTATGACAACTCAAGTTGGTACTTCACTAGCCGAGGGACAGTCCACAAACCGACCTCCACTTTTCAATGGATCAAACTACACTTATTGGAAAGCTCGGATGAAAATTTTTATTCAAGCACTTGACTATGATATGTGGAGTATCATAGTTAATGGACCATACACACCCACTAAGATAATTGATGGTATAGAATCAACCAAACCGAAAGAGAATGGGATGAGGTTGATAAGAAAATGGCTCAACTCAATGCTAAAGCCATGAATGTTTTATATTATGCTTTAGATGCTAATGAATTTAATCATATTTCAATATGCATATCGGCTAAAAAAATATGGGATAGATTAGAAGTAACACATGAAGGTACTAATCAAGTTAAGAATCAAAAATTAACATGTTGTGCATAAATATGATCTCTTTAAAATGGAGCATGATGAATCAATAACTGAAATATTTACTTATTTTACGGATATTATTAATGATCTAAAAAGTCTTATTCTAATAGTGATCTGGTGAGAAAGATTCTTAGGTCTTTACAAAAGACTTGGAAGGCCAAAGTGACTGCAATTCAAGAAGCTAAAAATCTGAATGTTTTACCTTTGGAGGAGCTTCTAGGATCGTTGATGACACACGATCTAAGTATAAAATAATATTAGAAGAAGATGTCAAGAAGAAAAGGACAATCATCCTTAAATTCACTACTCAACTCGATGAGGAATTCGATGAAACAGAAAATGAAGAGCAAGATGAAAAAATAGTCCTCATCACTAGAAAGTTTAAAAGATTTTTAAGAAAAAAAAAGGGATGAGAAAGAGGCCACCTACAAAAGGGAGTATAGCAAGGATAAGGAGCAATCCCTTATTTGTTATGAATGTAAGAAACTGGGGTACTTTAGGTCTGAATATCCACAACTTAAGAAGGGCTCCAAGAAGTAAAAAAAAAGGCTATGGTGGCTACATGGAGTGATAGTGATGAGTCATACTCCGAAGAAGAAGATTCATATGAACAAGCCAACTTGTGCCTTATGGCATATGAAAATGAGGTAAACACCGAAACTCCTAATGACTTTACTTTTAAAGAACTTTAAAAAGTATTTTATGATCTAGTTGATGATCTAAATAAGTTAGAGGTAAAGAATAAAGAATTAAAATCAAAGAATCAATCTTTACTAAAAGAAAATGAGATTATTTCAAATAAAAAATTGGTCTTGACACAAGAAAATCTAAACTTGAAAAATGAAATTGCTAAGTTAAAACCTATGGTAGAAAAGTTTATTCTAAGTTCAAATAAACTTCAAATGATACTTGATAATCAAAAGGCCGTTTATGATAAAGCCGGTCTTGGATACAACCCTTTAAAGAAATAAAAATTATTAAAAAATATCTTTATGAACTCATCGAGCAATAAGTTTTTAAATATTACTTGCTTTAAATATGATAAAGTAAGACACAAATCCTATATATGTTTCTCTAACAAATCTAAAAATTCTAATGTGAAGAAAAATATGAGTTTGAAAAAGAACCACTGTGACTAACCAAAAAGGATCCAAGAAAACTTGGGTACCTAAAGTCAAAACTTGATTTTTATATGTAGGTATGTCTTGCATCCCAAGGAACAAATCGAAAATGATATCTTGATAGTGGGTACTCAAGACACATGACCGATGATAAATCTCAATTCATCACACTTGATACAAAAGATGGAGGGATGATCACCTTTGGAGACAATAGCAAATGAAAGATCATCGGTATAGGTAACATTGGTATCACTCCTTCCAAGTATATTGAAAATATTTTATTAATAGATAGTTTGAAATATAATCTATTAAGCATTAGTCAATTCTGTGACAAAGGATACAAAGTTATTTTTGAGTCTTCATTATGTATAGTAACTAGTCTCAATGATGAAGGTATTAAATTTGTTGGGCATAGACGTGATAATGTTTATATGGTAGATTTGAATGATCTTTTCAAGATAAACATGCAATGCCTAGTAGCCTTGAATGCCAAAATTAATGAGACTAGTTAGCTTTGGCACTGTAGGCTAGCACATATTAGCATGCATTCACTTTCAAAACTTATTAAAAAGAATTGGTTACTGATTTATCTAAATTAAATTTTGAAAAAGATAGAATTTGTGATGCATACCAACTAGATAAACAAATAAAAGTCTCATTCAAATCTAAAAATATTGTTTCAACTTCTAGACCATTAGAATTATTGTACGTGATTTATTTGGACCTATTAGAACTACTAGTTTAGATAGAAAATGATATATTTTATAATTATTGATGATTTCTCTCGTTTTACATAGATTTTTTTTTGGCATATAAGGATGAACTTTTCATGTGTTCTCAAAATTTTATCGAAAAGTTACTAATGAAAAAGATTTTTCAATTCAAAATATTCGAAGTGATCATGGAATCGAATTTGAAAATTAAAATTTTGAAAAATTTTATGATGAAAAAGGTATTGACCATAACTTTTCAGCACCTAAGACACTCCAACAAAATGAAGTAGTAGAAAGAAAAATAAAGTCCTTGAAGAAATGGCCGTACCATGCTATATGAAAGCAACCTCCCAATATACTTTTGGACGGAAGCAATTAACATGGCATATTACATTTTAAACTATGCTTTAATTAGACCAATTTTAAAGAAAACACCCTATGAGCTTTGAAAAGGAAGAAAACTAAATATTGTATTTTTTCATATTTTTGGTTGTCGATGTTTTGTTTGAACAATGGTAAAGAGAGACTAGAAAAATTTGATGTAAAATTTGATGAAGCTATTTTTCTTGGTTACTCCTTTTCTAGCAAAGCTTTTAGAGTTTTCAACAAAAGAACTTTAGTAGTAGAGGAGTCAATATATGTTGTTTTTGATGAGATTAATGATCTTCCTTCAAAGAAGAGTGAAGGTATTGATGATGCAGATCCTCTTATAGAAGGGATGAAGGAGCTCACCCTAAAAGACTCAATAATTTAAAATAAAAAAAAATAAAAATAAATAAGAGGATGAAGGTGAAGAACAACAAGAACAACCTCAAGGTACAAATGATCTATCCAAAGAATGGAGGTATGATCACAATCACCCCAAAGAATTAATCATTGGTGATCCTACACATGGAGTAAAAACTCATTCTTCACTTAGAGATACATACAATATTTTGTATTTATTTCTCATTTTGAACCTAAAACCATAGATGAAGCTGAAAAAGATTATAATTAGATAAATACAATACAAGAGAACTTAATCAAAATAATGTATGGACTTTAGTATCAAGATCTAAAAATTATCCAGTAATTGGCATAGAATGGGTATATGGGAATAAATTGAATGAACATGAAAATATAATTAGAAATAAAGCAAGATTGATTGCAAAAGATTATAATCAAGAAGAAAAAATTAATTTTGATGAGGTCTTTGCATCTGTTGCCAGATTAGAAGCAATTTAGCTTTTCCTTGCATATGCATGCTTTATGAATTTTAAGTTATTCCAAATGGATGTCAAAAGTACTTTTCTAAATGATCATCTTACTGAAGAAGTATATATAAAATAACCTCCAATTTTGAAAATCATGCTTTTCCTAATCATGTTTTCAAATTAAACAAAGTGTTATATGGTTTAAAACAATCATCTAGGACTTGGTATGAAAGGTTAAGTAAATTCTTGCTTAATAATGATTTTTCAAGAGAAAATATAGATACAACCCTTTTAATTAAAAGAAATTATGATGATATCTTAATTATACAAATATATGTTGATGACATTATTTTTGGATCTACTAATGAAACTATTTGTCAAGATTTTGCTAAGCTCATGCAGGGGAAGTTCGAGATGAGCATGATGGGAGAACTTATATTCTTCCTCGAACTCTAAATCAAACAAACAAAGGAAGGGATCTCCATCACCCAAAGTAAGTATACAAAAGAACTACTCAAAAGATTTAGAATGGAGGGCTCCAAAGCAATAGGTACCCTCATGAGCCCATCATGTAAGCTTGACAAGGATAAAGGAGGTAAAAATATTGACTCAAAACTTTATAGAGGCATGATTGGTTCCTTATTATATTTAACTGCTAGTAGATCAGATATTATGTTTAGTGTTTGTCTATGTGCTCGCTTTCAATCAAATCCAAAAGAATCACATTTAAATGCAGTTAAAAGAATTCTTAAATATTTAAAAGATATACAAACTCTAGGATTATGGTATTCTAAGGATTCATCAATTGACTTAATAGGATATTCAGATGTCGATTTTGCTGGATGTAGATTAGATAGAAAAAATACTAGTGGAACTTACCAATTCGATGGCACTGTCTACGCCGAGGTCGAATACATTGTAGCCAGAAGTTGCTATCCTCAAATCTTATGGATGAAGCAACAACTTGAGGGCTTTGGCATCAAATTCAATGAAACTCTTATAAGATGTGATAACACTAGTGCTATTAATCTAACTAAAAATTTAATTCAGTACTTTAGATCAAAGCATATTGAAATTAGATATCATTTCATAAGAGAGCATGTCCAAAATCATGATATAATTTTTGATTATGTATGTACTGAAAAATAATTGGCTGACATATTTACCAAGGCCTTAAGTAAAGATATATTTTGTGAAATTAGGAGAGAACTAAGAATCTTTGATCCATCAACTTAAGTATCTTTCTGATTCCAAGTTTTTTTTACCAAAAATTCATTGAACCAAAATTTTTGAGCTCAATTCTCTTCTCTCCTTTCTTAAAAGCTCAAAACTATCCTTTATATGATCAATCTCTTAAATAGACATCCTTCTCTCAAGTTTCAAAATTTTCAATTTTTTTATTATTTTTTTAAATTTTTCTAGCCATGAGTCGATCCCTAGGGTCGACCCTAGGGTAAACTTATAATTTTTATTAAAACCCATCGAGTGCTCTATTTTATTGAGAAATCTCCGTTTGTAAAGGAGCGACCCTTTACCTTTCGTCTTCCTTATCCCATCGAACAAAAATCTTCTCCCTCTTCACTCTCTCAACTACAAAAATTCTCTTAAAATCCCTCTTTCCACCATATTTTTCCCTTCAAATCATCCTTTTAGGAACAAAATCCCTTTCTTTTTCTTCTTCATTTGGGTGAATCAAGCTTACCCTAGCTTCAAACCCTCTTCTCCAAACCGACGGTCTATCTCTCCAAAATCTTTATTTTTCCTCTAAAATCCTTTTCACTCTCCTCTCATTAGGTCTCCTAAGTTGTTTGCAAGTCTCTCTTATCCGAAATGGCTCCCAAATTGAAGCTACCACAGAGAAGAAAGTCTGTTCATGGGTTAGAGGAGGATATGTGCAGAAAAAGAATGGCAGCCGAGCCCTCTCCTACTCCAACCTCAGTTTCAGGTCCTGCTCTAGCTTCTTCACAGTTTCTACTTAGTCCAAGCAAGGTATCACTCTCCAATCGAAAAGTAGAACCCGAAAAGAACATAGATTTTAAGTTTTTTGAAAAAGAGGGGTTCTCAATTGGATCAAAAATTAAAGGTCAAGGATGGGAGTTTTACTGTCTATTGAAGGAAAATACTTATGTTGATTTGGTCAGAGAATTCTATTTAAATTTAATTTACTACAATGAAACAGTAAAGTCTTCAGTGAAAGGTGTTAATATTGTTCTTGATCCATTGCATTTGGGACAAATCTTGTACTTGCCTTGTGAAGGTTATACTCATATGGATCTCCCAATCAAAGAAGAGGGACTAAGTATTATTTTAGGAAGAGCATTTACTGAAAATTTAAATAAATTAGAAGCAAGGATACTTTCAGTAGAGATGAGACTTTTGCATCACATGGTGATCAAACTTTTTGTCCCTAGGAGTGGCAGGCATGACCTCATATCTGATAGGAATATTTGCATCATGTACCATGTGATCACCGAGACCCCCTTGAATCTTCCAGCTCTGATGTTTGAGGCCATGAGAAAGACCCTAAATAGGTCTAAGGCTCACCTGCCTTATGGTATGGCACTCATCTTGGTCTTTAGGAGGTTCGGAGTCTGTTTTGAGAGGAAGGCAGTCATCAGATTATCACATTCTGACACCATCAATCGTCACACATTGCATCATATGGGTTTTTCAAAGACTGATGACGGTTGGTCGAAGGGTGTTGAGGAGAGAACAGAGGAGAGAGCAGAGGAGGAGGGACCGTCTTCACCTCCTCGTGATCACAGAGCATCTCCTGATATTCAGTTTGGATCTGATCACGAGACTGATCCCTCAGAGTTAGTGAGGAGGGATGCTTCTGTACCACAGTCAGGGAGCAGAGTAAATTCTTCAGTGGTCAGACTTTTAGACGATCAGATTGAGTTGATGTCCCAGCGTGTTGCTTCCATTTTATCCAGCAGTTTGCCATCTCAAATTTTACTCAGAGGATGACATCTTAGGCTGTTTCAGACCAGACCTTGATCCCTCATATCTATACTATCTTTCAGATACTTTCTGCTCAATCCGTATGACTTGAGTAGCTTGAGGGATATATTCTGAGACTGACGGTCAGAGTTTTAGATTTACAGAGGCAGGTACTAGCCTTAGTCCATCTCCAGCCATAAGAGGATATCATGGAGGTCTCCAAGCTGTCTGCAGAGGTGGCTAGGCTTCGAGGCATTTTGCAGAGTGGCTTTGATTTTTTGAGGAGAGAGATCAGAGACTCCAGTGAGGCTGTCTCTACTCAGATTGGTACCATGATGCAGTCCATGTCGAGAGCTTTGGAATAATTAGACACCATCAGACTTGTTCTCCTAGCGGAGTCCATATCTTTCAGGGCTCCCAGACCTTCTCACTCTTCTGCTCATGCCGGTACTTCTATCCGTGGCCGAGGCAGACGTGGTCGAGGACGTGCCCATGGCTTTGATCCTGTGACTCTCATCATATCTCGACTCTTCTGATTCTGAGCCTCTAGCCATGATATTTATTAGATCTAGCATAGTTAGTCTTTTATGTCTAGGATCTAACTTATGGCCTTTATATTTGTTGGCTGATTGACTCATGGAAAGTTATATTTTTTGTTATCCATGACTTTTGCATGGCCTATGTATTTTGACTTGACTCTTATATTTTGTGACACTTATGTATCTGATAACTCTTCAGTCATATTTTGGATATATATATATATATATATTATTTATTTATTATTATTATTTTTTTTATATATTATTATATATATGCTTTTAACTTCTATGAATGTGGTATCATTTGGATTGATTTTTATGAATGGCATCATTGAAATGTCTTAATTATGTGATATAAAAAATACCTCATATATGTGCTATGAAATATTATGAATGACAATATCTTTTATATGAGTAAATTGAAATATCTTTTATGATTGCTATAGTGAGGGAGAGTCTTTTTTATTTTTCTTTAAAAAATTCCTTAAGATCTTAATTGATATTGTCAAAAAGGAGGAGTAGAGAAATAAAATTGAGCAATAAGCAAATTTGTCAAAGAAAATAATCTTATAAGCAATTTTCAAACCTAATCTTCAAACTACTCATGATGCATTTTATTCAAATAATTGGCTATAATGTTCAAGTGATACATCTTCATAAATTTAAAATTCTTAATCAATACTTTATATATGTTATATTTTGCTTTTGCTCAAGTATTTATCATCATTAAAAGGGAGAGATTGTTGCTCCATGAATTGATTTTAACAATTACAAAATATTTGAGGAGATTACTAATGATTTTGGCTTGGAAAAAGATTTAAATTGTATTTCAGAGACAAAATTATAATTTTATCAAGTTTCTGATTCGAAAGCCTCAAGAGCAAGAACAGAAGATTTGTGATCTATTGAAGGTAATTTCATATT